>NC_061524.1:3122500-3145000 GCF_022379125.1 Scophthalmus maximus | reverse complement strand
TATGAAAACGATTTTTTTCTTCAGTTTGCTAAACTACAAAGTTGGTTGGAGTCCCGGTTCAAACCAACCAGGGCCTTTCAGTGTGGAGTTTGCACGTTCTCCCCGTGTGTGCGTGGGTTCTCTCCGGGTTCTCTGTCTTCCTCCCACAGTCCAGAGACATGCAGAATGGGGTCAGGTTCATTGGAGACTCTGAAGTGACCGTAGGTGTGAATGTGAGAGTGAATGTTTGTCCGTCTCTGTATGTGGCCCTGTGATAGGCTGGCGACCTGTCCAGGGTGAACCCCGCCTCTCGCCCAACGTCAGCTGGGATTGGCTCCAGCCCCCCGCGACCCTTAAATGGATGAAGCGGTAGACGATGGATGGATGGACGATGGATGGTTGGATGGATGGAAGTTCCACCAGATCTTCTGTAACTTTCTCTTTAAGTGCTGTATTGGGCCCACAAAGTTCTTTTCTTTAGTCTCCTGGTTACAGGTTCAAACGAGGTAAATATGTGCAGGGAAATTTGGCGCTGTCAGTACGCAGGGGAGTGAGGTGGACGTCAGTCAAAGTTCAGTCAGTGGACGCCCACGCAGTCCTGAGAAGAGGAAGAAGAAGAAGAAGGAGGAAAAAAGAAAGTCCAATTAGGCAAGTTAAATGAAAACATCAGCGTGGGCGGCAAGCGGCGCGCGGAGGCCGTGATGAAATTAACTTTCCAAGGGGGGCAAAGAGTTTTGCAATTTAACGCATTGAATATATGCGCAGGAAAGTTCTGTGACACGTGTTAAATATAATTATCGGGATCGTACGAGAAAGTTAACAAGTCGGTTAATAACTGCGACCTCACGCATTTGCCTCAGAGGTTTTCTTTAAAAAAAAAAGAAAAAGAAACAAATTCTCAAATCTTAAATCGACTTATTAGCTCACCTTCAAAAGTATGAAAGTATTGTTTCGTGTAATGTAGCCGACGCCGAGTTTGGATGCATTTGCTGACCGTTTAAATCAAGGCCACGGCGTCCAGCACTTTCAAGTTCCATCAAATTCGCCCTGACACTGTGTCTCCGCGTGTAGCTGCTGCGAATGTTCCTTCAGCTAATTAAAAAAAGAAAAAAAAACAACCCTTTCTTCTACCAGTACATACATCAAACGGTTTGACCTGGAGAAACCCCGTGTGCGTCTGCGCGTTCTTGTCGATCGTGCGTCATTAGAGGATTTCGGGCCGTTGCAGAAGCAGCAGACCTTGGATGTCTTCGACATCATGTGTACCGTTCATTAAAACTTGCTTGTTTGCTTGTGTTTCAGTAGAAAGTGAACGGGGGGGGGGGGGGGGGATTTTGTTTTTTCCAGGGATAGTTCAGTGATTTTTCGAAGTGGGGTTGCATGAGTTACTTATGCATAGTTAATATGTGACCGTGTGGAGATGGAGACGGAGTGTGGAGGAGAAGTGGGAGAGGAGAGAGTCGGAGCTCTACCGTTGTCACCACGTTTTAAAACGTTACTTAAAAAAAAATATATATATATATATAATATATATATATATATATATTTTTTTTTTTTTTTTTTCAGGTAAGCATTTAAAAATGTGGCGAAAAAGAGGTTTTCCGCTGGTCCCCTCTTGCTCCGACTTTCGCTTTCATCCACTTCCCCTCCCAGCTCCTTCTCCATCTCCGCGAGGTCACATATTAACTGGGCACAAGTAACTCGTGCAACCCCACTTCAGAATCGCCGAACTGTCCCTTTAAGGTCAAGGAGGTGGTGGTGGAGGAGGAGGAGGAGGAGGAGGAGGGGACGCTCTGGACGGAATACACAGGCCGACGCGAGGATGATGGAACAGAGGCGAGCAGCGGAGAGCAAACGGTGTCTGCAAATGGTTCAATGAGTTCCACTGCAGCAGAGAGAGAGAGAGAGAGAGAGAGAGAGAGAGACAAAGTGAGGGGGAGAGAAAATTATTTTGATGAATTGCCGGTGTTTAATTCCGGAGCTCCCCGGTCGCGCTTTGGTGTATTCAGAGAGAGATTTCTGGGATATGTATGGCCCTGATGCAGGGGGAAATGAATAAGACTCCGCGGCAGGAAAGGAAACTCTGCAGAGTGTGTGTGTGAGTGTGTGTGTGTGTGTGTGTGTGTGTGTGTGTGTGTGTGTGCGTGTGTGTGTGTGTGCGTGTTGCAAACTTGCACTGATAGGATCTTTTTTTTTTTGCTTATTGCCCTCTTTTCCTGCAGCTATGTGATAAATGCCTTGCTCAGGGGGGGTGGTGGGGGGGGTGGTGGTTTCAGTCTGGCCTCCTCCATCGAACATTCGTCTCTCTTACTGCGCGTTTTTCCGAAACTCGTGTCTCGCGGCGGCGGCGGCGGCGGCCGTCGTTTTTTTCCGTGACCTTTGCCCGTCGGAAAGGTGACGCGTCCTCTCGTCGCACTCTTAAGACACGGGCGCCATCCGAAAGATTACAGAGCAGACAACATCCATAGATCACATCTCTCAAGAAAAAGAAAAGATGTACGTGTTGATTGGAGTGTGAATGGAGTTTGATTGCACTGTATGCAAATTGAGAGAAGGGAGAGGAGCAGAGACGGCGGCAAATTCATAATTCAGGAGCTCCATCAGACGACTCCGCCGGCTGGATGCTTGTTTGTTTCAGCCCTGACCCGAGTGCAATTATCCCCCACTCCTTGTAACCGCGGCGGTCTGCCTTCAGACTTGTTTACCCTTCCAGGATTGCATTTCGTCCTTTAGCTGACGAGCGTGTGAAGCTTGTGAAAGTGCAAAGGAACAATTTAGTAAAATTAAAGTACATGAAGACCACCTGAAGGACCTGAAAGTGAGTTCCTTGTCAGAAAAAAAAAGAAGCGTATTGTGCAGTTAAGTTCAGTTTTCCTCTGCCCATATATGGAGCCAGACCTTTCACCACTTCACTCCTCTGGAGTTGTGCCGCAGTCTTACCTGGAAGGGATTTAAGAGGAACCAGCTAGTTCAGGCGGATTGGAGTACGGTTCTCAGTTCAACAGACATTGTATTATCAAATTTACTGATCAAAAAATCGAATAAAACTCACACAAACTCACAATCACCGGTCACACGTGGTTGGGGGCTTATGACTCGACTGAGCGGTGCTTCACTTTTCCTGGAATAAAATGCAGCTCGAGGTGCTTCACGCGGACGAAGGTAGTAACGACAAGAACAGAATCTTAAAAACAGAGCATATGAATAATATGAAAAAAGGAGGAAAACAGATTTAGGAGCAAATAGAAGTCAAAAATGAGTCAACGAAGTGTGAATATAAGTCAATAACAGCTTGTGAAGCCCTGCAGGACCTGCACCCTGGTCGTGTCCTGCGCTTGACTCATCCGACCAGCACAAACTTTTTACAGGCTTTTACAAACTTTCCACGGCTTCAGCTGAAGTGTCTCCTGAACTTGTTTTTTTCCGTTGATTTGTTTGAAGAAAACAGCCCAGGTAAAATTTAAAAAATAACAAGTTGCCGTTGCCTGACTATTCTCACCTACGTGCACTAAACCATCCATCCATCCATCTTTATCCACTTGAGGGTCGCGGGGGGGGGGCTGGAGCCAATCCCAGACATTGGGCGAGAGGCGGGGTTCACCTTGGACAGGTCTCCAGCCTATCACAGGGCCACATACAGAGACGGACAATCATTCACTCTCACGTTCACACCTACGGTCACTTCAGAGTCTCCAATGAACCTGACCCCATTCTGCATGTCTCTGGACTGTGGGAGGAAGACGGAGAACCCGGAGAGAACCCACGCACACACGGGGAGAAACATGCAAACTCCACACAGAAAGGCCCTGGTCGGTTTGAGCCGGGACTCGAACCCGGAACCTTCTTGCTGCGAGGCTAACCAAGTGCTGACCACTACGCCACTGTGCGGCCACTCCTCAGAAGATCTTGTGGATCTTCCATCCATCCGATCCATCGTCTCGTGCACTAAACCCTCAGATAGGTTAAAGTGGCCAATAGCCACTGCGTCACCAAGGCTTCCAGCTCCATCGATTTCACCGAACGTGCAGTTGAATCAGGCCGAGGACGCGCCTGTTGCTCTCAAACTGTGCAGTGGGAAAAAAAAACCCTGAAGGGAATCCAACAAGCCAAACAACAAAGCAGGGAAACCACACACACACACACACACACACACACACACACACACACACACACGCCTTCTGGCCAGTGATAAATTAGCACAGTTGTACAATTGACATTATTGACCCATTTGTGTGTTCTCCACTTGCTTGTGTTGCAGCTGTATTGTTTTGTAATTGTGTGAAGGTTCGTGCCAACAGAATGTGTGACGATTCAAGTGTGTGTGCGCGTGTGTGTGTGCGCGTGTCATGTGACTGACATGTGCTCCGCGGCTACAACTTATGCTTTGCGGTGATCAGCGTAGAGTAACATGGTTTAATATGCGGAAGCAGACATACAGCCAATCGGATCCATGTAGCCACACAGTCAGACGGGCATCTGTAATTTATTGAGATTTATTTCAGCGAGTTTGCTTTTTTGGTTTGTTTGCAGGTTGCCCTTGTTCCATCTGTCACCCCCCCCCCCCCCCCCCCCCCCCCCCCGTGCCTCCTACAGTGAAATGAACTCGACAAAAAGAAATGACGGCACATGTTTTCAAGTTGCCTCTTGCCTTTTTTTGCCGCACCGCAATAAATGTTCTTCGGGGCCGCAGGAAGATATTTTACAGTCAGACAACCTGCGGCACAGATGTGATGTTTGCGAACGTCTGCCCATGAATCAGATCAGAAGCATGTCGGAGCGGCTCTAATTACATAACACCTGCTTATTCGTTGCGGCGGTGATCGAGGAGGAACCTCACGTTCTCCTCTGGCTTTATCCTTCCACGATCGTAAGGGCTGCAGATGTTTTCGTGCAGTCGTCCCTGATAAATAGCTGCATTGAAAAAGCAAACAGCAAAACAAACACACAATCTAACTGTCAGCCAGTCGCATCATTTCATTCAGCGTCGCCTTGATTGGTTGGCCTCTGATTGTTTTTTTTATTGTCGTATGAGAGTGAGCGGGGACACGTCTTAATATAACATATAGCATATATACAAGTTCATGTATGCGTCAGGGTTTATATTTGGCTTTGGCGTTTGTTATTGCATGATGTATTTTAACAATGTCTATATTCCGTTTACATTTTACAATTGTTGCTATTTTTAAAACCTCTCTTTATTATATTTCCTTGTGTTTATCTCACGCGATGTTATTTATTTTTACAAATTCATTCAGTCATTCTTTTCCAGCACATTACAGCTGTGGTAAATTACATATTTCTACTAATACATGCGTTTAAAGAGATTGTATCATGCTATAAACAACCAAAGTCCTGTTTTGTAATAACACAAGGATAAGAAATTAAATTATATTGTTAAAAATGTGTCATTAGTTTGTTGTGAAAAAAAAATCTGATTCAATTTAAGCATTTTCAAGCACTTTATCCAAAATTCAAGCACTTTTCAAACCTTGAAAAACACAACTTTAAAATCCAAGCATTTTTAAGGATTTCAAGCACCCGTACGAACCCTGTTTTTACTGTCCCCTTTGCTGCTGTAACATTGCAAATAAAGGATTATGTTATATTATCTATATATACAGGGCACCCATCTGGTCAGATAAGGAGAAAAAAATGAGAGCTGTGTGTAAATCTGTGTTCACAGATTTAAAAGAAACATGAGCCCAGATTTGTCACCCGTGTGCGCGGACTACAAATTGTGAACCGAGACCCTTCCGGGCTCCCAAAAGTTTCTCCCCTGTACGTTTCGCAGGTATACCTAGGCTACATGAGAAAAAACATGACTCTGTGACTTCTGTTAATGCTGATCACGTGCAATAAACTCATCAGCCTCAGCGGGAGCCGAGACTCAAAGGGAGATGCAGCTTTCATGGATTGTGTCTTTGAGTCAGATTGGGGGGATTTACTGTACATTGGTCTCTAATTCAGTGAGACTGTATAGGCCGTATTCTTCTTCAGGTTACAGGAGTATGTTGTAATTCTTCTAAGTGGGCCAGGAGTCCGCATGCCCTGTGCTGTTATTGAAGATATTGACGGTAGCCGGGGTTTTTTTTATGGCTACACACTTATTAGGGAATACGGGATGTTTTTTTTCCCCCCTTGGACTTGAGGCTCCGCAAATCCATCCAAGGCCGCTCACACGCGGATGGGAAATAAAAAAAATAAAAAGGCCCAGCATGAATCCAGATGGTAGCCGGTTGCCATTAATCCGGTGATATTGCTGCTGATTGTGTGCATCTGTTACTGACATATTAATGTTGTCCGCCCGACCGAAAATAAATCATATCCCTTTATTCAAAACCAAAATCTGCGGGGGGGAAAAAAAAAACAGGCTGCGCGTGCTTGCGAGCTTTTTTTCTCGCATCCGGAGGCTCTTGTTGCTAATGACATGGCTTTGGGTGCAACCTCGCAGCGCTGGTGGAGGGGGGAAAAAAACAAAACCACGCTGCTGTCTTATCTCTGGCTTATGATGAATTATGTAAAGCTCCGCCTTTTGGGCACATAGCGGTATCATCGGCGGTGCACTTTGACACACGCTACTGGTCCGGTATCATGCGGTCTGAAGTCCCGTGTCCGCCCAATAAAGACGCTGCTCCGGAGGTTGGCATTTAGTCGATCTCTAGCCAGTGCTTTAGCAGTTCAGAGGAACCGGGCAAGAGCCGCAGCGTCGGCAAGCATCGGCCCCGCGCGAGCGTCTGCAAAGAAGGCAACGGGGAGGGGGAAGTTTAACTCGCTCGTTCACCTCTCCCAGGGATGTTTAAAGCAAACGCTCTCCCGCGGCCATTAACGTCTGACGCTTAGCGCTCACGGAGGCTCGTCGCAAGGAGAAATTCACCGCAGTGTCTCCGCGAGGATGTGTTTTCTTGTCCACGCCCGCTGCTGCTGCTGTTCAGTGTATTTGGCGCACGTGACAGATGGGAAACCTGCAGGGGAAATGTGCACCGGACGCAGTCTATCCAGATGATCGCTGGGTCGTTCGAAAGCCATCAAGCCAAAGGGGAGCGAGGGAAGCTGCCAAATGTTGGGCAGGTCTGGGGCGGCTCATGGTGCATCAGCGTTGAACAATGAAAAAAGCCTCATTTCCATCTCGCTGATCCTAAACAAAAGCAAACAAAACAACTGAGGGGAAGCTAAAACTAGTTTCGGTTGTGCACCCCGTGATGCGTTAACCAAAGTCAAACACACTGTGCTGTGACTTCCCGTGCTATCCTGAGTCCGCACCTAGCAGCCGCTAATGCATTCGGAAAATGTCAAACACGCCACGACGGCGACGGCGGCGGAGAAATAATTACTGTGTCGCGCGGCTGTGTCTTTGGAAGCTGTGTCTGTTTTTAAAATAGATCTACAGCGGGGGGGAAAAGCGGAAGTTGTCATCTCAGCTGCTGAGTTACCTGCTCCAGACTTTTTTTTTTTTGTAGAAAAGTCGACAGCCTCTGCGAGAAACGCCGCGGCGGGAATTCATTCGGCATCGCCGAGGTCTCTGGTGCTTGGGCAGTTTCTCCGTATGTCAGCCCCGTGACCGCGCTGGTGATCACAGCCCCTCTGCCACGCCTCAAATGACTCAACTCAACTCACTTCAAATGTGTTTGTACAGCACCGCCGAATCACATCATACATCATCTCGAGGCACTTTGCCTAGTGAGGTCGCCAGTATCACAGAGGGCGGTTTGGATAATGGATGGGTGGATGGAGATAGTGGACGTCGTCGAGTATAGATATCATCTGTGTGAGGTCTTTTTGAGAAAGATTATAAGACGTTATCATCAGTGTAAGTGCAGCTGATGTGGACGACAGCATTTGTCATTTGTCAATTGCCTCGTCTGGAAGCAATATCGAGATAAAATGCCGGATCCCGATGGCATTTAAAGCCACAAAACAGGAGATAGCAGCTTTTTCTTGATTATAAAATATATATATGTACTGTTTTGCTCAGTAATCCCTCCCTGTTGGGTAATTCAGGGAGACAACGTGTATTTTTAAACACTGATACACCACTAAAGCAGACAGATTTTGGTTTTTTTTGTTTTCTGACAAGTAACATTTGGACAGGAGTTTGATTTTGATTGACGCCATCTTGATTGTGCGAGGACAGACCGGACTACGGTGTGTACCAATGAACTTTCTCACCGTCGGCGTTGTTCCTTTTGCTCGAGGTTCACGAAAGGTCAAATGTGCACGAGCTCCGCTGGCGTGAGGCTTTGCTAGCTGAAGCTAAAGCTAAAATCCCTCGAGCGTTCAGTATGAGGCCTCGCCGACCTTTGACAGAGGTTAAAGAATGGGTAGAGTCAAAGTTGCATTGAGCTCTTCCAACACTCAGGGAGCTTTAGCCTTCACCTTAGTTTCACACTGCTTAATGTGAGGGGACAATGTGTGTGTGTGTGTGTGTGTGTGTGTGTGTGTGTGTGTGTGTGTGCGTGCGTGCGTGCGGTGCTTAAGTGGGGGGTTGGCAGACTGTCAGAGCAGGAAAACGCGCTAAGACAAATGAGGGGATCGTGGGTTCGAGCCCTGGGCCGCACACGATTCTGATAGATGGCTGAAGACTGACTCCAAACGTCTGGGTTATTGATGGTCGCCCGCCGGCGCTAAAAATACTTTGTGGCACTGACCTGAACACGCGCGCGCGCGCGCGCGCACACACACACACACACACACGCAGCAAACTCCTCTGAGCTGCTTCTTGCCACACTAATCAGAACTTTGAAAGAATTCGAGCCCTATGATTAGATTTTTTTGTTTGTTTCTTTTCACTTTTAACTGTGGAGGATTGAAGGATGGAGAAGTGAAGGTGACCTTTTCACCAATAAGAAGAAGAAGAATTTTGGACGTTAAATTTTATTTCATGTTTCATGTTAATTTGACTGCTTTACATTATATATTTGTTTGCCGTAACTATCCTGTTTTAGACGACCATTCCCCTACAGGACTCTTGCACGGCATCTGTCTTGGTCTCTCTCTCACACACACACACACACACACACACAAACACACACACACACACACACACACACAAACACACAAACCTTCAACCGAATCCAACCTAAAACACGTCTTCACCTTAAAATGTAAAGGTTTACATTATGAAAATGTGCTTTTTGTTCCCACTAGCAAGACAAGTCTGCATAATGTGAGTGTGTGAGCGCACACACACACACACACACACACACACACACACACACACACACACACACAGGAGGGAGCACAGGTTAGCTTCTGAACTGTAGAAAGGTTCAGTGAACTCTGACTGTTAATAACAAGAGTCCACATCAGATTTCATTTCCTACGTGACTCTTTGCCCTTCTTCTGTCATTTTTTTCTTCTTCTTTTTTTTCATTTTTCGCCTCTTCTTTATGATTTCTCTTCTGGGTTTCTGCTCCACTCCCGGTCTGGGGTGAAGCTCCCATCTGCAAGGTTTTTATCTATTTGTGTTTTATTCATGAGTTGGGAGTTATTCAGATACATGGACAAAATCTCTCGCCTTCCTCGAATGGTCTACACTATTGTATCTTAAATTAAAACCCTAAAAAATGTCAAATTAACATACTATGATGACGTGTTAGGGCCATTGTAGGTGAAATACATAAAACATACAGGGCTGGAGGAGAGGCGGTAATACTGGAAGAAAAAAAATAGAAGAATGCTGAGATTAAAGACAAAAAAATTGGATTCAGCAATAAGGAAATACTTCATCATTTTTAGCCCAGAATCTGTGGATGTTTGAACGGGTGAACCCAACTGCACAACCCAGGTGATAAAGTGAAGATTTATTGGGTGGGGGTTGAGGGTTCGGGCAGGTGAAGGCCGCGGGGAAAAGAGGCATATGGCGAGGGGAAGGCTGAGCTGTGAGCGGGTTCGGAGGACAGGCCGGCTGGCAGGGGAATGAGCTGACGAATCAGAGGGGTCGGAGCTCGGAGCAGGCGATGGAGAGGTGCGTCGTGTGGCAACTCAAAGACACAACGGTTTCTCAGAGGAAATCACAAACGCATCTACAGTGAGGGCGCGGAGAGTGCGCGGTACCTGACTGGCTGCAACAACGACGCTGCAGAGTAGACACACTGCAGCGCTGATGAGTTGATGGATGGCGAGCGTGAAGAGAGACTGGCAATCAGCAGGACGGAGAGGGTGCGGAGCGACACACCGACACCACACACACACACACACACACACACACACACACACACACTTACACAGAGAGAGACAGTAAAACTGGACTCACAGGCATCACCATGGCAGAATCATGAGCTTCTGGACTTTGAGGAGACATTGCCGTGAATTGGGCCCGTCCAGGTGGAACAACATACTGACCTGCCTGTTGTTTTGTGTCTTGCTGGAACACAAATTATATTTAAATTACTCGCATATGTAACCATCGATTTCCTTGCATTCCTTGCATTCCGTTTATAGCTTCTGATGCATGAAATACCCTTTTTTCTGCTTCTTGAAAATCCATCATTTCGATCTTGGAAAATGCATGCATTGAAGGAGAAAGCGTTTTTTAAGGGTTTTCTCTGAATAATTTGCCTCCTCAGGCTCTTAATTTGCCTTTTTTTAAAAAAAAATTGTATAATGACCCTGATACACTGTCGGATAATCTGTAACCGAAATTTGAATATTCCACTTCAATGCTTCTCATCATTTTTAAAATGACTAGGCAAACCATTAGTAGCTGTAGCCTTGACATCTCGATTCATGATTTTCTGGGCTTGACTTTTAAGAGAGACAAAATCTAATTGTACAATAAAAAACAATTATATACAAAAAAATTATAACATAACAGCAAATTAAGTGCAGGCAGTGAGACTGTTGAGCTTTTCTTAAAATTTAAAATGTAAGACAGCCACCTGCATCTGGAGCAAAAGCGCGACCTGGCTCATTGTGTAAAGCAATCGCAGTATACAGCCACACACGCACACCCACACAACTATTAATGGAATCTTTATGAAGTCACAAGAAAGATGTTATTTTGTGATTTCTCCATCTGACTCGGAGTCTTATTAAGTTATTGGTATTAAGTGGGTCGAAGTGTCGTGGCTAAGAAAGCCAATTATCTCCCCCCTATCCTCCGAGGCCTGTCTTTAATTATCAACTTTTTATAACTCAGGTCTTGGTGATATAGCCCACGGTGTCATTGTCCCCGTGCCGGTGGTTTGATAACTCTGTTCTATGAAACAGCCCATGGAGTGTGCGTCTCTGAATCTAACCTTATTTCAAGATTCCTAATTTAGCGTGTATCACTATCCTGTCTGTCTGCACTCAAAGAAATGAATACCAGCCCTCTTGAAATTACCCTCATAAAATAACCAAAATTAAAAGGAAATGTTTTGCTTTTTGATTTCCAGATGGAGACAGTGAACGTATATATAAAAAAAGACTTCTCTGACTGAAATATCTTTTTCCTGAACTACAGGAAGCTGATTTTAATAAATTAACATTTATATACAGATTTAAGCTCATTCAAATGTGATTTAAAAAATAGCGCTTAATACGATCTGCAATCACCGCACACAATTAAAATGATGGTCTCTCAGTGTTTTTGTGCACCCTCATTACTGTATATTTGCATTATTCTGCGCATAGCTTTAATGTGCCCTGTTTGTCCCTTTGATGCAAAATAAAATGTCACAAAAAAAAGTTGATTTAAACAGAGATGCTTTCAGCAAAATACTTACTCAGTGAATCAGAGTATATGCATTTCAGCAAAAGAAACAGGGAAACGCCCTTATTATTAACTGTACTGTACTGTGTAATAATACTGTATGACTTGTGAAGGGATAAGTACTGTATATTTCATATAAATCCTAGAATTTTACAACTGTCATTCCTCAAATCATTGCGTCAAATCAGAATAGCATTGTGATCCACTTCAACAGAATCCAAATGTCAAATGAATGGTAATACACATGATAACAAAATGAAATTGAATAAGAATTAGTGTAGTTGAAGACAACAAGAGAGAACACACAACTACCCTTAACAACTAACATCAGAAAATGAAATGATTGATGAAACGACTCAGGGTGGAGAACATCACGACGCTGTGATTTATGTACTGTTTAGATTTATTTCAGATAATGGGACCATAAACTGGAAAATGATCTGGTATCAGGAAATACTATGCGCACATAAAAACTCAATGATGAATGCTAACAAAGTTAACATTCATCCCAGCACACCCAAGGCTCTGTGATGACAGCCATTCATACTCATCTCACAATATACCGCTGGCATACAGAGTAAGGTGCACAAGTGCATGCACGCATACAAACGGAGGTATTAAACAGGGACCCAGAGGAGGGTCCACAGCAAAGCAGAAGGCCTGTCAATCACATCATAAAAAAGAAGAAACTCATGTAAAACATTAACTTTTTTTTGGGGGGGGGGGGGTATTTTCTGTCATTTGTATAACCTCTCCATCTTTCTGAAGTTGCGCCCGCATCCCACATGACAGACGACTGTACTGGCCTTTGCTATTTAGAAATCAGCCAAACCAGACAGCAGAAGGATTCATGTCTTGCCTACGACAGCGCTGAATGACCCAGAGAAAGTGTGAAGAGATGTTGTGATGAGTCAGAGCGCGATCTGGGTTGAAAATGATTGACAGTGGCTGTGGTGCATACAACCAGGAATTTCTGCGTCACTCTTGAATGCAGAAAAATAAGCTTGTAAAAGCCAATAAATTAATAGTTACCCAGTAATGCAACAACTTCCAACAATGTGATAAAAATCTCAACTTAACTACATCAAAAATGTAATGAAAGCTGATGATGTAATAACTTCCCAATAATGTAATAAATTGTCTTAACCATTAATGCAATAATGGATGTTATAATTTCTCTTTGATAATACTCAATATCTAAATAAGGACGTAAGGGTAGAAATATAGCATTATATGTAAAAATTGTCTTGTCATATATGCTATTATTACAAAAACTATAGCTTTGCTTATTTGATAATAAGGACTAATTTACAAAACCAATGTATTTCCAAAACATTGACACATTATTCATGGTTCACTTCTACAAAATTGGCCTAGTTATTACAATATTGGTAAAGAATTAATTAAATTATTAGATTCTGCGAAAATATGGTTAACACGATCAGGTAATAACCTGTTAATGTAATTATTTGTTAAATTATTCATTCAGAGATAATAGTTTTGTTAGTGAAGACACATATTATTGCATTATTGGGACGTTATTACATTATCAGTTTTCATTACATTTTTGATGGAGTTAAGTGGAGCTTTTATTACATCACTGGGAAATTATGACATTTGGGTCCAAAAGTTTGAGAAGGTCAGGAGTCAGTAGACTGTATGTGGTCTTCCAAATGGCCATCAAGGCATCTTTATCAGTGCCACAAACCAAAGTAGCACACTTGGACAAGCATTAATTCAAATGTTCAAATGGGACAATAACATTTTGTGGTTAATAAAGAAAGGCGTACTGAAATTATCCCTTTGGCTCGTCACCAAGACAGCGAGAGGCACATGAGCAGCAGCTGGGCCTAAATCTATCTCGGGAACATGAAGTGGCACAGTGATCAAAGTACACTTAGACATCTGGACCATGGGCAACATGCAATAGAGGCAACACATGGAGAACCATCACCAGTGTTTGATTTGTCATTAACCTTCTGATGATGATCAACTATGGTGATTGACAGTGACAGTGACACACGGAATATTTTCCTTTAAATGTTTCCTTTAAATGTTACCATGGTATACCTGGTACAGAACATGGTATACAATGGTATATCCATTTCAGAACATGGTATACCATGGTATACTTAGTACAGAACATGGTATACCATGGTATACTAGTACAGAACATGGTATACCATGATATACCTAGTACAGAACATGGTATATCATGGTATACCTAGCACAGAACATGGTATGTATTTTTCTTGACTGTATATTAAAACATCAGCGAACATATATTCATATTCTAGCCTTTACTTGTATCAATGAAATAGGCTGTTCTGAATTTCTTACATTTTTGTTTTTTATTTTCTGTTCTGTTTGTAGCTTTAATCAACTATATATTTTAACTGCCCCTTTTTTGTACCAAGACCAATTGCCTTTAGGTGAATAAAGTTTAAGAAAACAAACACTTACATAAAATGTTAAGCTATATTGGATAGATAAACTTGCCAACACTATCAGTAGCTGGCTCAACTGAGCAATAGCAACAAACTAGCTTTGATGTTAGTTCTTTTGTACTGCAACTTTTCACGCCTGACAGGATTTACCTTTACATTTTTACTGTTGATGAGGTGGCAGAGCCCAGTTGAATTGCGGGGGCATACTTTTATTTCACCTTATACCTAATATACAGTGCTATTCAGTGCAGAACAGAAAAACAAGGATGAAGCTTCTCCGGCGTTACTTTAATTTTTTAATTAAGGGACTTGTTTGGATTATTTCTTGCCAAATGTTGACTGGTCCATGATACTGAAATTGTGTTAAATGATCCACGAGGGTGTTGAGTCAGGAGTGTTAATTGAATTTAAGTTGAAGTCCTAATATACACCATCATTGATGCAAACAAACTTGAATCATTGCATTTTTTCTCTCACCGTTATTTCATTTTTTTTTTTGTCCTGCGCATAGTGATACATCACTAAATGAATTAAATAATGCGACACAGTTACTATAGAGAAGATAATTAAAGCATAACATAGTCTGATCATGTGCGACCCCATTTCCAAATGGTGGAATGTAATGTAATAGTAAAAGGGTGGAATCAACGGAAGAAATTTGACATCTGAATTATAAATCAAAACCTGCACTGTTGGAGTCTGCAGCAGGACTGCTGTTAAAGCCTTACACCGAACCATAAACCCAGCTTAAATGTCCTATTATGTTTTTACCAGTTAGCCGGTAAGCTGCAAAGATGCTGCAAGTAGCCTACGTGGAGGTTTCGCATGTTAAATGAGATCATCTTTTAAGCCTTTATTTATCATTGACCCCCGGGCGTTTAATGCTCTTTTTGCCCCGCTGCATTCTCGCACAGCTGAACTTGAATTTTGACTTTCAGAAAATGGGGGCAATTTGGCTTTGGCCTTGCCTTGTCTGTACATTTCTTTCCCGGCTCATTTCGGTCTAATGGCATCCCGCCGCGTGCTCTCACAGTCTCCAGCTCAAATTGCCACCGGTGGCTCTCAGACACCCTTGAGGAAGCTCTTTGGCCCTGCAGTCTGACATAACATGATGATATGTGTCAGTCTCTGTGTCTCCGCGACTGCCTCTCTCTCTCTCTCTCTCCTACGAGCTCCTTGGCTCTGTCCCGGAGACGGAATTGACTGAGAGATTATTCATTTCAGGATAATGACAGTACAACAGCACAAGTGCCAAAGGCTCTTGATAGACTGCCAGACAGAGCAGTCTGCATCTCTCTGTGTGTGTGTGTGTGTGTGTGTGTGTGTGTGTGTGTGTGCATGCGCTGATGATAGTTTACCAAGCAGAATGTCTGTCTGAAAGAGTTGGAAGTCACTCTGGCTGCACTTGAACATAATTTGGAACTCATTCAGACTCAATTTGCTGCGGAGCGAGCGAAAGAGGGCTAGAGGACGAGTTACACAAAATGTCAGATGAAAAGAAAGAAAGAGGGAATGGTAGACTCGTGGAGACGGACGGGACAAGAATGCAGAAAACGAAGCGGGTTATCGGAAACGACCTATCCTTTTAAGGGCACGCTGAAACAACATCGACCCTCCTCAACGTCGCCGTCGCCTCCTGTCGCCTGCTCTTCTGCCTGTTTGCCGTTTCTCCTGAGACTTTACGACTAAAGGATTAGGATCCCGTTTTCAGTTGGCCAAATTCACGTTTTCAGAATGGGATTCATCTCCTGATGACTTTGGTGCATCAACATTTCACATCCAAGCAGCTGCAACACAGCCCTCGCACAATGGCGGCGGCTGGGTTCACGTCAGGACAAGGGGAAAAGATTTACAGCCTTGAGAAAATACGTCACTGTCCTTTTCCAGCTTCTTTATGAAAGGAAGGTTACCCCACAAGAGTCATAATTCCTACAAATGCTAGAGGGCTTTGTCGCTTTGAATGTAGTCACATGACCGATGCTTTATCCTGCCAGGGAGACAGACTCAAATATACACGTCCTTCTGTGTTTAAAAATGCCATTAGTTAGCAGGTAAAGTGGAGAAAGTACATTAAATCATTCAGTGGGAAGTAGATGGAATATGCAGAAACCCTTTTTACATTCCCAGGCTGATAAATGCAGATTCAGCTAAAGGGCTGAGATCCGGACTTCTTTTGAATGAAAATGTGGAATTTAAAGACAATCCACGGGGATGGGATTGGATTCTTCCGGGCGTGTGATTTCACCTTTTTCTCCTAATTCTCTTCTGTTGGTGAAGTTATACAATTCTTTTAGTACACCAGTGCACAGCTCTCCTCGTCTCTTCATATTTTCATTCCAGCGCATTTTGTCCAATAACTGCACTGCCAATGCTGAAATGCCAGTGGACTCACCTTGCAAAGGTCAGTGTTCTTATTTATGGTTTAATGAAGTCAAACTCTGGGCCAAAAATCCTGCAGAGTATCACGGCGGTGTGCCTTCTGCCTTCTGCCTTCCGCCTCCTCTCCCACGGATCTTCGGCGGAGCGGAGCTACAGCAACGGACGTCTGTGCAGCCTCGCGTTGACGCTCAAAATACATGGCGTGTTACGTCGTGGTCCGTCATCTTCGGGAATTCCAGGAGACGTGGCAATCCGCCTGCGCAAGCGGCGGACCAATGAACGACCTCCTTCTTATCGCGTTGTCGGCCTCAGACGTACCTCACCTCAGACTCCGGTTGCCATCGACAAAGGGCGTCCCGTCACAGTCAGTCGCATGAATGAAGTAAAGTGTGTCCTTTTTTTGTATAGACTCTGGCGTTAATAAGTATTTTAGCCGTTGAGCTTCATTCACTCAAACTCTCGTGGAGCTACCTCGTGGCTAGCCTCTGGGTGACTCGCAGCCGATGTCGGTGAAACAGCGTTAATAGGAAGCGGACATGCTCCCTGTAGACGGCCTCCGACTACTCCTTGTGACACATTTCCTGCGCGTTGAGCCCAATTTACTGCGTCTGCATCCGCACGGCTGCGGGGATCCGTGAGCCGTAGATTGCATCATTGTGTCCACCTCTTTGGAGTGTCTGCCTTGTCTGTTGCGCTGAGGTGTTTTCTGCAGACACAAAAAACCACGTGCACATCCCTTTGTGTCCGTAAACCTGATTTTAAAACATGATCCCAAAATCATATCCTGAACCTCAAACTGCCTTTTTGATGAATTGTGTGGACCGGACAAATTGTTTTCTTTTGTCCAAAGGTCAGAGCTGGATATGATGTGGACTTTAACCTGAACTCAAACACTCCTTCACAGACCGCAGAGAGACTCGAACACACACACACACACACACAGCAAAGAAATAACAAAAGGCGGACAGTAAGTGTATACGGTATGCATACACATGCATTTAGCCTGTAGGCTAATTAGTCACAGCATGTTTCATGAGTGCGCATCACACACACACACACACACACACACACACACACACACACACACACACACACACACACACACACACACACACACACACACACACACACACACACACACACACACACACACACACACACACACACACACACACACACACACACACACACACACACTCATCTTTGCCACAAAAAGTCACATTGGAATCTGTGAGACACAAACACAGACACACGCATATATATATATATGTATACAAACACACACTTGTCCTTGTTACGGGGGTCAGAGCAGCTCTCCCACTGTGTGTATGAAACATATTAATAATAAACGAGGGATAATGTATGGTAAGCAAAACATTTGACCGGGCCAACGGCAGCCTCCACACCTTCTCCCTCTCGATTCCTTCTTCCTCTTTATCTCTCTCCGTGTGACACCACTTCTCAGCCTCCGTCTCTCTCGGGCTCCTTTCATGTTCTTCGTCCATCCTCTCACCTTTATCTTTATCTATTTGCCCTCCCTCTCTCTCTCTCTCCCCCTCTCCCTCTCCCTCTCTCGCCCGTCTCGGCGCGAGGGTAGAGGGGGAATGTAGTGACATCACCTCCTTCGACCCCCAAGCAACCCCGTGTTGCCTCCTTATCTTTTCATACAACACACCCTGCATTATTTATTCTACTACGACACACACACACACACACACATGCAAGTGGAGAAGCAGAAAATGAAGCAGATGGGAGGAGGAAGGAAAGAAAGAAAAAGGGAAATGTAGTTTCGGTTCATGTGCATGAAGTGTTCAACCTCCTCTTTCATTGTGATACTTTTTACGCACGACAACTGTCCTCTCCTTCGACACAACGCGCAGCAGAACAAAGTGTGTGTGTGTGTGTGTGTGTTACCGTACATTCCAACGCGAGTCAAGGAGGGAAGAAGGAAGAAAGAAAAAAAAACGGGATTCTCAGTCCCTGATTGCAGATTAATAATGCAACGCATTACATTGGTTTTCCGTCTTTCATCACATGGCGTACGTTAAAAGAGTCTCGATTCCATGTTTGTCCCCATCCCCACACACCCTGGATTCAGGTGCTGTAATACGAATGGTACCATATGGTTAGAAGTCGTACTGTAAAAAAAAAAAGAAAAACAGATCGCTGACAGAAAGAGATAGAGAGTAAATGTCGCTATTACAAGTCCAACTACAAGCTCCGTTCCTTCGGGGAACAGAGTCGATGGTGAATCTCAATCTTCTCCCACTGGGTTGGTCAAAGTTCCGGCCCCGGCGCTCGTTACTTAATTTGATGACGGCACTGAGCCCGAGGCAGCTGACCCCCGACACAGAGGAGGCCACGCCGAAGATGCATTTCACTGAATCCTTCTACATAATAATGAACGACTAGCATGTGCTGCAATTTTTCTTTTCACTGTTGCAAGGATTCCTTTTTGCATTTGGTTTACCAAATCCACGTCCACATGAATACTGCCAATACTACTATCAACACTAATACGTCTTTATTCATAACTGAGACGAAAGCGTTCTAGCTCCCGTATCAAAAGTAACGTCTGTCCCAACTAACAAATCTATAACGTTTGTCCTTAATAATTGCCCCTTTGCAAAAAAACTACATAAAACTACACATACATTCAAACATAACTACAATAAACCTCATTCAAATGTCTCGAACATCTGCGAAGCCAACTTTGGTCAAACGGGAGGATTAAACGCATAAGCAGCATATAGAGGACAGTGCCATTATTCCCACATTTCAACTTGAGACGTCGACTCGGATGGGTGCCTACGGGCGATGCTCGTGACATTAAAAAAAATAAAAGGGCCAGTACTTACAAGTCAGCCTTGGATTCATATTTAATGGATACACACCACGGCGACTCGGATTCGAGAGAAAGCGCGCGTCGGGCTCACAGGGACTAAACGGCTGCTTTTACCAAGTGACTGCGCTGCATGAATATGGAAGCCTGTATTTAGTATCATTCCCTTCGGTACGGAAGTGTGTACCAGTACTGAGAAAAAAGATATTCAAACAGGAAAAATAATCTTCCCTCCTGCAGATTTGCCGTTGAACGGTGTAAGTCCACCAAGCCTGAGCTGAATGTGGAATTCAATGTGTCCGTCTGAACTTTCCAGACTTGACTCACTCTTTTGTACATTGGGTTTATCTAGAGCCAGAGTTCGGTTCGTCTGTTTTGGGCTACACTCTGCAAACATGGCGGACTATCTGGAAGCGGAAAAAACCCACTCCCCGCGTAGATAATTCAATCGAATGACAACAGCTCCATGCCTGAGCGACACGACCCAACTGTGTGTGTGTGTGTGTGTGTGCGCGCGCAAGTGTGTGTTGTTAAGTGATGATGAAACATCGGTAGGGTGCTGTGGTGGGCTGCTACCCTGCTGTTACAGACACACACACACACACACACACACACACACACACACACACACACACACACACACACACACACACACACACACACACACACACACACACACACACACACACACACACACACACACACACACACACACACACACACACACACACACACACACACACACACACACACACACACACACACACACACACACACACACACACACACGGCGATCCTAATTGCTGTCTCTTGCCTGCAGGGTGAGGAAATGGGCTACCTGAAGGCATCTCTCACCCACTCATCCCCTCCTCCCCTCGCTTCTTGCATCCCATCCCCTCCTCCCCTCGCCACCACGCGTCTCCGGCCAGAGGAAGGATGCAGGTAAAGGAGGACGCGGAACAGGGGACAGGTGGACATGTAATCCAACGTGTTGCCATGTGTCGCAGAAGTGCCTCCAGGCCAAAGAGGCCCCTGTCTCGGACTCCTCCGAGTTTTTCCTAGAAACGAGGAAGTAAGGGAAGGAAACAGGAATCAATCTCGCGCAACACATCCCTCGTCTCCTCTTTTCACGCGTCATCACACTTCCTGCCTCCTGGCCTGTTCCTCCCCTTTCCCTTTCTTCCTCCTCTTATTAAAGTTGTTTCAGGAATTGTACCAATATCACCAAAAATAAGCCGCAGCGCTTTAAATCACATTTAAAGCTGTGGACTCAGAATATTCTTTGATTAATATTATAGCGCTAGTGTGCGATTTATAAAATCGGTTCTACCTTTTCTTTTGCCAACATTTAGAATTTGTATTTGTTGGGACATATCTTGTTATGGTCCTGGAGGGTCTTTCTTATTTGAGGAATATGAGTCAAGTTTTCCATCTGGTTAGAGATCTCTATCCGCCCAGTGCGTCTGCTGCCAACGGGTTGTTGTAATGGTGTAATTTCATTTGTTTGGTCACCGCACAAACACTCAACATGAAGCCTGAAACCCTTCATTGTTGGAATAAGAGCCTCCGCGACTCAAAAGCCTTTGAGTCTTTTTTCCAGATTTGCATGAATCATGAACTGCGGATGATTGCCCGGGTCGTCCCGCCGCCGCTGATTACAGTGAACCGCCACACTGCCGACAGCTAACAAGGGCGACTCCTCGGGGGGGTCGCGGTGAATCACGGCGATCGGCGGAGTTCCGCTCCCCCTTCTCTGCTTCGCATGCGGCTCACGCCGGCCCGCAAACTCCGCGTGTCACTTTCCTCACCTGTCCCGCCCCCGCTCTGCATTATTTGAAAACTCTGAGAGAGAAAGAGAAAGAAAGAGGGTTCGGGGGGGCTGCCCTCGGGGCGAACACACACAACACACCCTTTTACACACACACACACACACACACACACACACACAGGTTATCTCTACTCCCATGCCGGTTTGTTTGCTTTATTCACTTTGTTCACACAGACTTGTGTTATTGCTAGAGTGACGCAGCAAGACGACAGTGAGGAAAAGAGGCGTTTTCATAACTTTGTGAAGTCCATCCATCCATCGTCTACCGCTTTATCCATTTAAGGGTCGCGGGGGGGCTGGAGCCAATCCCAGCTGACATTGGGCGAGAGGCGGGGTTCACCCTGGACAGGTCTCCAGCCTATCACAGGGCCACATACAGAGACAAACAACCATTCACTCTCACATTCACACCTACGGTCAATTCAGAGTCTCCAATGAACCTGACCCCATTCTGCATGTCTCTGGACTGTGGGAGGAAGACGGAGAACCTGGAAAGAACCCACGCACACACGGGGGAGAACATGCAAACTCCACACAGAAAAGCCCTGGTCGGTTTGAACCGGGACTCGAACCCAGAACCTTCTCGCTGAGAGAAGAAGGTGCTAACCACTACGCCACCGCGCAGCCCAGCTTTGTAAAAAATCTTACAAAAGTGAGATGAGGAAATAAAAATCACAACAGATTTCGGTTGGTAAACGGAACAAAGTGAGTTTGTGTTGTGTTATTCCCGAGGTAGAGACATGTAGGACTACGACAATCTGAAGTTTGTACTAATGTTGTCTAGTCACAGATATCTGGCCAGCGACGGCCTGCGTTTGAGCATTTCTCTCGACAACACAGAACTTGGCGAGAAAAGAAAACTAAAATTCCCCATTTTCCAACTCCTGATTGAAAGTTTTTCCACTGCTCGCCCCTTCACAGACTGAACACCCCAATCTCGCAGCAGACTGATTCCTGCTATTACAGGGGTCAGGCCAGGTTGGCGCTCGTGGAGAAAAATGCCCCCGGGGGGGGGGGGGGGGGGGGGGGGGGGGGGGCAGCACACGAAGACTCCGATCGCCCACCTGAGGCTCCGCAATCAATCAACGCCAAATTGCCAGAGGACACTGGAGCACCATAGTGCCGATTCAAATTCACAGGTAGACACGTCGTGCTGGGCACAGATGCCTTTCCAACACCGGAGGACTGATGGTGAACTGGCTCCGGCTTCCAGATTGGGCTCCTGTCTGAAGGAAATCACCTCTGACCGATTCAAAACTTCAACCAAATCCTTCTTTCCCCCCTTGTCTTATTAGATGGTTTGCCAGGGAGGTTATGTTTTCATCATTTGTCA
>NC_061524.1:3100000-3117500 GCF_022379125.1 Scophthalmus maximus | reverse complement strand
ATTAGGAGTTTCCGCACATCGTCAGCGGTCGCCGAGACGCCGCGCGGCCCCGCGGAAACTCTAAATGGGTTTCAGAACAGCCGTCAGCCAGTCGGATGTGAAAAATGTGTCCGGACAAGAACTAAATTAGCTAATCTAATTTTGTGTGTGTGTGTGTGTGTTTGTATGTGTGTGTGTGAGTGAGTGTGTGAGTGTGTGAGTGTGTGTGTGTGTGTGTGTGTGTGTGTGTGTGTGTGCGCGCGGTGTATATTTGCCCGCGCCGCCGCCAAATGTGTGCGCTGGCGTACTCGCCCGCTCCGCGCACTTTGTGTGCCGTAATTGAGCCATCGCTTGGCGGATGTCGCTTGAGCACACAACAGCCTTTCCGGTGAGCTTAAACAGCCGCCATAATTGAAATTAAAAGGTAACCACATTCATCACGCTGAGCCTGGGTTTAATTGAAATGTATGTTTGTTTGAGTGTGTGTGTGTGTGTGTGTGTGTGAACAAAAGCGCGTGAAGGTGGAGGGAGGCAAAGTTGGTGTGAATGTTTATGAAGAAGTGTGTGTGTGTGTGTGTGTGTGTGTGTGAACACAGTGAATGTGTAATGAGGCCGGGGAGCTAAGACTCCATATCTGTGCCTGTCTCCGTGATAAACGACGTGGGAGACAGATAGCATCCACGAACACCTTGCCTCCTCCTCCTCCTCCTCCTCCTCCTCCTCCTCCTCTTCATCGTCTCCGGCCTCTCTTTCACTCTTCTCACTCATTCCCCTGTTTATTCCAAGCTATCCTGTCTCTGCGCTTCAATATTTTGCCCTCCCTTCCCCCCCGCGACCTCTCGAAATCTTTCTTTTAACGGAGTCTGAAACTACAGTATGTCTTGACACACATATGACCTCTCACGCATGACCTTAGGACGGATGACGGATGCCCTCGCAACATGAGACCAATGTTTCATTATGATACAACACAAAGTAGAGTGTTTTAACGCGTCGCTGCAAGATAATATCGACACAAATGAGGGGAGAGGAGAAAGATTAAATTATCATTTCACGCAAAACCCCCCAAAAATATATATTTTTTAGTGGTATCCAGCCATGCAGAGATATTTTCCACCAAAGCTGATTTCAGACATGTATTGAATTCCCGGAAATGGTATGTGAGAAGTCTGCAAATGAAAAAAAACTCCCACATCTTTTCCTCTGACTTTTTCCAAGGTGCGTTCAGAAGAACCTCGAGCTTCATTGTCCGAGACCGACCGCGGCTAAACGCTGCCCTTCCGCGGAACTCGCGGGCCGTGAAACCCAACGGCCCTACAGCGGAGCCGCGGCAGAGTCTGGCCCCTGCGCCAGTGCACCGTCGCATTCTGCCGCAGGGAGCTCGGGAAAAATTCAAAGTGGAGGCCGCGAGGTGCTCCCCGTGCGGCGATGTGCAAGTTATCACTCACTGTCACGGTGCTGTCCCGGCTCAGGGCTGCCGCCGCTCTGTGACGGGACGCCACTCTCAACTTCCCCCACCCTCACTTTCTACTTCCCAAGGCCCCCGGCATCTGACAGCTGCCACTTAATTTAACGCTTTTTCTCTCCAGAACCTTGCCATTACACTACATAACCAGAATTTTTACGGGCTTTCATATACAAAAGAATATGACGCGGCGGGGCACCACGGACACTTCGGCCTTAGTTAGCTCCCTAAATCTGTCAGGGAGGCAGATGAATGGCCGAAAGGGGAACTTTTGCACAGATGACTCAAAAGTAAAAGTTAAAAAGGACACGCCTCCTATTTTTAAATATTGATGTCACCTTATCGGGACTGTGACTCAGCCTGTCAAAATAGTTAGAACCCTCTTTCCTGTGACTCTGTGGGATCTTATCTGCAGAAACAACCCCCACGATGTCACCTGGGTATTTGCAGCATGTGCGCCGAGGACCAAAAAATATATATATAGATAAATAAAATTAAATTAAATTACAGTTTGGGGTTTGGAGGACACTGGCGCTAAATCAGCAGACAGAGAGCGGGACTGATGCGAGACCCTGCCCAGTTGCATTATGGGAAATGCAGGGTCCAGTGTCCGTTTCGAATCTGTCGCTATAGCGACCCCCCCGGCTTCATGAAAGTGAAACACTAAATTGCGGAAATATGTTTGAAATTTTCGCCTCCGTCCGCGTCGTGGTGTAAACCCCGCCCATTTTCAGATAATCGATTGCGATTGGACCGGCAAATGAGCTCCCAGAGTTTGTCTGGGTCCCAGGCTACTGATACTGCTCTCAACCCATATTCCATCGTTAAGAAGTAGTGACACCATCGATGCGATCACTATGATGCTTTTGTCTTTGCCCCTGTGCCTCGTTGACGACAGGGCAGGGAGGAGCATAAATAACGAATCCCCAGTTACCACGCACGGGTTGTCGCGGGAAAAAGTTAAACTCCCTAATTTTCATGCAAACTCACTCTTTATGATTATGTTCAGGATTTATCCACTGACTAGCTGCAAAATCCACTTTAGACAACGACACGGGAGATTTCAATTTGCCAAAAATGGCAAAGACGGATTGAGTTTTCTTTCTGTGCTGTGCTTCCAAGGGGGACCCGAATGGTCTTACATTATTCTCCCCTCCGCTGTTTAGTCATCAGTTTTCTAATCTCTCACTGAACTGCCGGCATGTAATGAAGAGCAGGAGGCAGTGGAATTGTTTAAATTAAATTATATTCAATCCAGAAAGAAAAGAAAAAAAACAAAAACAAATCTCACCTCATCGGAGCGAGATGACTTTTCTTTTCGTTCACAGTCTCATGAATAATGATGAGAAACAACGCCGTCAAGTAAAAAAAAAAGGATTAGAGAATGACTCAAATTTGGCCGGCGCTTCTTCACGGCCTTCACAAATGAGAAAACTCAACACGGACGCTGACATTAATAAAATATGAATTTACTTCAGCTGCCTTTTTAAAGTTTTGTACTTTTTCCTCTTTAACCCGGGAGCACATGAAAGCACACTGGGGGTATGAGGAGGTGGGGGGGGGGGGGTTGTAAAAGGTGTGATGGGTCACAGATTACAGTATGTGGCAGACTCAGATATCTCAAGAACAGCTTTGAAGTGAAGCTTCAGCAGGCGGGCTGAGGAAAGAGATGACATTTGAAGTTCCAAGATATTGTAGTTTGTGAAACCGTCAAGAAATTCAGATGATGTTTATCAACCTACCTGCTATAAAATGACCGTATCTTATTTCACGCACGTCTACTGAATTGGCCTCTTCTCACATTGTCAGACCCTGGGATAAAGTATAGGCGTATACACCTGCGAAATTAATGACCAAAATGTTCTTGTCGTCGTGGTAATGGAGGTTTGACAGCAAAGGAGACGCGATATTCAATATTTCATCAAGAGGCCCGCGACGGCTGTGCAAGGTTTACGAACTGTGTTTATCCATCAACTCAAGATCAATCCCCGACTCCAAAAGTGTAAATACCTTGTTCACTAGTTCAACCTGAAACAAACTCATAGTTAATGGCTTTATCAAGGGCGGTTTTTTAATGGTGGTCAGCGGCTTGTAGTGTTAGGAAAGCAGTTTTTAGTCGTTGGAGAAAAGTGGCCGAGTGAAATAAGAAAGCATAAAATTGAAAATGTCAGTTTCCCTTTTAATGCGTGCCACAAATTCATATTGATCGTGGCAGCTGGGCTTCAGGGCAAATGAAATCCATCACTCTTTGAGAGTGATTGTTTTTCCCACACTCGTTTTTTTTTTTGGTAATTCAGAACCACATGTTTACCAGTTTCTCCCCCCGGGATATTGCTCCGAGACACACATATACATACAGATGTAGAGAATAATCATGCGGCAGACAGACACACACACACACACACACACACACCTGAATAAAAACACACACATATATATATATATATATATATACAGAGAGCAGCGTCTGAGAGAGACATTAACTGGTTTCTCTCGGCTCGGTGAGTCTGAGAGCGGCAGGAACAACAGAAGGACAGAATTCAATAAGGAATAATAATAAGGTAATGCTCTCGCCACACTAAAGAAGCAATTACTGAAATGTAGCAGCCATTTGTAAGTTTCCTGTGGAGGGGGCGGGGGGGGGGGGGGGGGGGGGGGGGTGTCTCTAAGAAAATGCACACAAATGCACATCAAAACGAAGTGAACACGCACAAAAAGAGATTGTACTTAAAGCCTTATTGATATAGACACTTTGGATTTATGCCAAGGGCTGGATATCAGTTCATAACAAATGACGGCAACAGATCAATACGCAGTTGCTCAGTTGACCGATTAGCATCATGTCTTCCGTGATCCATCGTGTGGGACGTTTGCCCGAGACATCAAATAACAGGACAATAATGATGTCAATGTTTGTTCCCAAGGGTCTGCAGACGCCTGTGGATTCCATAGGTACATGGTCATAAGAGCGTAAAAACACGCATCGCACAAAGTCACTTCCAGCGTCGAAACAGAAATCAAGACCCATCCAGACTCGCGGCTGAACAGCGTTTGTTATTTGCTCGTCCGCTGCGCCGCTCTTCCATTTGCCAGAGGACGCTGACACCGTCGGTGTTGTTGTTTTTCCTTTTCTCATTAAAACTCAGAACAGCGTTCAGCATGAACAACTTGGAACAGCATGTTATATGAGGAGAAAAACCTGGCATAGCTGCCACCGGAGAGACTCGTCTCGTTGACCCTCTGCAACATCGTTTTTGGGTTTTTTTTTTAACCTGAGTTCATAAAGTCTGTTTACTTTGTTTCATACATAGCACGTCGTGGCTACGTCGCTCACTGTCTCCGGGAGAGATTCATCCTCTCGAACAGGATGAACCTGTCTCATGAAAAATAAACGCCTCTCCCTCTATTACGCTCGCTCAGTGGCCATGTGGTTGCTAATACTGTTCATACTTAAATCACATCACTGCAAAGTTGGAGCTTCTTCGTCTTCCGTAAGGTACGGAAGACTATGAGGGCCATAAGGAGAAAAAATAAAAGAGGGGGAAGATTTTTTAAATGTATTTACCATTTCGAGTATAAAGTCGGAATGTCGAGATTAAAAGTCGAAATAGCCGTAAACTTCCGTGTAGTGGTACCAGTTCAGCTGTCACACATCCACGTTAGCTAAAGTTAGCGAAGCCACGCTAAGCTTCGGTAACTGTGCGCCGCTCAAAATTCATCAACGGTTGTTCGCAAGTGAACGTTATCGTGTCAGGTCGCACGTTGACGTTCATGCGTCGTTTCTTCCACATACAGCCTGTGAATAAGAGTATCGCAACTTTACAACTTGGTTAGCAGCTAGCGTTAGCTTAGCCAACTGGCTAACAAAACATCAACATCCGGTTCTTTTTGGTGCTGCTGAAAAGTGCTTCCGGGTCACAATTTTTCAACTATATTCTCGGGAATAATATTTCAACTTTATTCTCGAAATGTAAGATTATAAAAAACTCGTCCTCCTCTCATTTCTTTTCCTTCTGCCGGGCCATAATACGCTTCCGTAGTAATGTAACATATCTCTTTGGAATAAACAAAACTGTTTCTGAAGAATGTCAATGTCCAGTATAGCTCCTGATCGGACAACATGAGTTAGGAGGTAAGAGTGAAGGCCAGCGGCCGTCCATCACGGCTGATGCGAGATTAATTCGAACATCATTATAAAAACTGGAGGAAAGTTGTTGAAGACGGTTTCCCGCTGATTTCGAGACTTTACGAATAACTGTTGTTGAGGAGGAGAAATCTGTCATGTTTTCTTTGAGTGACAGATGCTGAGAGTAAATGTGTGTGTGTATTTACTGATTGATGTGTGTTCGCTCTCTGGCTGATTGGACACAAACAGACAATCAACAACACACACACACTCTCACAGACACACACACACACACACACACACACATATACACACACACACACACACACACATATACACACATGCCCACCACAGTGCAGTGTGTCCACAGGGGCTCTCTGCATGATTAGAGACGAAGACACCCTCGGCTGATTGCTCCATTCTTGGTGATTACGAGACACGCACACGCACACACACACACACACACACACACACACACACACACACACACACACACACACACACACACACACACACACACACACACACACACACACACACACACACACACACACACACACACACACACACACACACACACACACACACAAAATATGTGTTGATCAAAATTGATCTCTTGTGTGGAGTTTTCGACGCTTTGGTCGAACACATCTGTTAGCTATGTTTAAAAAAAACAAACATATTTGTTCTCCACTTTCTTTTGTATATATTTTTGGAGCGTATACATACAGTAAATGCTACATGTACCTGCCTCACTTTAGTAAATATTTGCATGTGAGTAAAATCCATATTTATATATATATATATTGTATACATATTAATAATGTATACTATATATAGTTTTTTGCATGTTTTTGTCCACAAGTTACATGTTTGCATTGTGTGCACCTGCTGTACATCATGGTGAATGTGCTTTATACATAGGAACAGATACTGCTCAACATACATTTTTTATGACTTGCTACAAGCTACGGAAGAGTATTAGGGCCAGTTATAAGAAGAAAAAAATGAGATTTTTTAATCTTTTTTTGTCGAGCGAATAAAGATGAAATACTACTTTGAGAATAAAGTTGAAATACTACTTCGAAAATAGAGTTGAAATATTACTTTGAGAATAAAGTTGAATATTGTGACTTTTCAACTTTTTGACTTTATTCTCGACATTTCAACTTTACTGTCGAAATGTTAAGTAAATAAAAAAAAAAAAGTATGCCTGGCCCCTAACATTCTTCTGTATGAGGCAAATATAAAGTTGGACAACCAGTAATTATTAACACTTCAAAAATATAAATACACTATAACTAATTAAATAGGGTTTCAAACTCTTCTTCCGGTCGGACTGGAACGCAAAACAAACGCAGGCTTTCAACGAAGGGGTTCGTGTTTAAAAAAGAAAAAAGAAAATAGCTACAGGTTGTTGGCTGCGTGCCTCAACTCCACCGGCCAACGTGTCACAGGACATTAGGTATGTGAAAATGACACTCGACAGGTCCACACACACACACACACACACACACACACACACACACACACACACACACACACACACACACACACACACACACACACACACACACACACACACACACACACACACACACACACACACACACACACACACACACACACACACACACACACACACACACACACACACACACACACACACACACACACACACACACACACACACACACACACACACACACACACACACACACACACACACACACACACACACACACACACACACACACACACACACACACACACACACACACACACACACACACAGACGAACGCCTTGTCCTGGCTAGTAAAGAGCTGTCAGGTTATTACGCCCAATAAACATGTCAGCCTCACCAGATGGTGGAGTAAAGCAGTTTTTACGGCTGCTCCGTCGGTGTGTGTTGACATGTTTACTCGTCCGGGAGTGGGTAGGTGTATATTTTCCCAAACCTAAAGTTTTTCCCCCAGGTGTCTGTTGTGCACGCAGGCGTGGAGATGTACGCCGGCTGACCTACAATTATTTATCGGCACACTGTGTGTGTGTGTGTGTGTGTGTGTGTGTGTGTGTGTGTGTGTGTGTGTGTTTTTTCTTCGTGCGTTTCTCACGAATGTGTGAAGACACTTTTTTAAAGTACTTTGTGGAGTTTGTGCCCAAAAGTGCGGCTGTCGATAATTATAGTTTGTATCATGAGTTCTACATAAACGCATTCGACAAAAAAAAATGAAGAAGGAGAACGCAAGTATTCTAGTGTCCAAATATCATTTGTAAATGGCTTATGAATAGTTTTATTGCAGTGTTTCGGTCTGAAATGCCAAATATTGAACAATATTTGTTTTTATGGAAACTGCTGTTCTTTTTAGATTCTGTGTCGACTTCATAACCGTGTTACATCTGCAGATTACGTAGGTATGAGCATGATCTACTTATCGTCATGCCTTTCGTTAGGCCAGAAAAACGGAGGAGGAAAATGAAATATGTAAATACATTCATCAATCATGTTTTACACTAAGCTCATAATGACATCGGCTCCGGCCTAAAAGTGCATCATGATGCGTAGATCCTCCTGCGCAGCGAGGTATGTCCTCTATATTAAATCAGATGAGTCTGAAACACTCCTCCCCTGTAAGTATAGATATGAACACGGCATTTGGTACAAACTATATGGTTATTAAATCTCCTTTCGATATTTTTCTTTTCGCGACTCACAGCCGGTAAACGAGCGAGACAGGCGCCTCTGACTTGAGAGAGCCAATCGTGACGTCTCTCTTTCAAAACGTCTCGTACCGGAGCTTCATTCCGTCGCCCGCAGCTTCGACCAGCGATCGGATGCGACGTGATCCGGAGAGAAATCCGGAGAGCATGCGCACGTTTTCACGCGCGAGTGCGTCGGAAATGAACGAGGTGAGTTAATGTTCTGAGCCACTTTCCAACCGTCCGACAGTATTGGATCCGATTTTTTTTGGGCGGAGTTAATTGGCAGTCGACCTTTTTTCGCACCGGATCTGCTCGGCAGAAAACTGATCATATCATGTAGACAGTCAAATACATTTTCTGAGGCGTGGGCGTAAAGATATAATCATAATTTTAGAAAACATAATTCGGAGAAACTTGCACTTCTCCTTTTCCCCCTTTTCTATTATTTAACCGGGCAAAAGTTTCAGTGACATTAAAATCCCTTTTTTTCAAAGAGAGACCAACGAGGCAACATCAGAAACAAAATTACAACAATAAATACAACACGGGCGACGAAGGCAGGACAAGGAAGACGTTATATCAGAGCAGGGACGGGGATCTATTTTTCCTTTATGGGGCCAATGCGAAGATATTTAACACATACATTATATTTTTCTACTGAGTGTTTGTGTCTCTGTCCTCATTTGGTTGCTGTGGCGGTGTTTTTTTTTAATCTCCATGGACATGAAGCTCTCTGTGAATTTGAATGGGTTACATACTTGCTTATCATATCACACCGGCCCGCTCTCTTCCTCGCGAGACGGCATGGCGAAGACGATGCACACAAGTTGCTCAAACAAAAGTCCTCAGCTTTACTGGTTTAATCCGGGGTCGGGGCCCCCGGGGGTCATTCCTCGCTCGTATCGGCCCACCTCCAACCCCGTCCGTTCTTTTCTTTTACTCTTCCTATTGCAGGTTGAGAACGAGACACTTATTGTTCGGTGACCTTGGGCGACTCGTCAGTACGCTGTTGCCATGTATCAAAGATCCACCGCGTGACGCCTGGACGACAGAGGCAGCACCGTGGGGGCCCCTGACTCTGAGGGGCCCCCGCGAAGAAAAAGGCCAGCCTGCTATTTTATGTCGTTTTTTTAATTTTCATTTTAGTATACAGAATGTACAGGGTTTTGTTTCTTTTTCTTCTGCGTTGTCATTATTAATATTCCAATTACCTTGCAGGCGAGATCAAACCCTCTCCCTGGTCGTATTCAGCCCCAACCCTGAAATAGAGCATGAATAATGTCAGTGTTTGGCGAAGGTGTAGAGAATGTAACGGCTACTTTAGACGTTTTCAAGTGTCCCCTCTGATGAAACCCCAAATATACTGAATGAACTGGATATCTGCAGTGAATGTTCACGTTCATTCACACTCCGAATCGTAACAAGCAGAGCTGTGTTTCGCAGTCTTTCTTCTTCTTTGTGCCCCCCCCCCCCCCAGTCACCTGTCATTTGGAAAATAAAATCAGAGTTCAGGAGCCGCGGGCGTAACTCTGCTAAAACAACTTGAAACTAGTCCGTCACCGACGCAGCGGTGGGGGGGAGAAGAGAGAGAGGAAAAAGTGTGATGGAGCGATAGAGAGGGAGAGAGAGAGAGGGGGGGTGAATAATAATGGCATGATGAAATGACTGTAGATGAGAAAGTGATGGTGCGATAGAGGGAGAGAATTAAGTTCTCAGAGGAAAGCTGATTTTCTCCCAATCTATCTTTCTGCCTAGTTCCCCGACTAATAGAGATCTAAGTCTGAGTCCATCGGGGGGGGAGGAGAGAGAGAGAGAGAGAGAGAGAGAGAGAGAGAGAGAGAGAGAGAGAGAGAGAGAGAGAGAGAGAGAGAGAAGGGGCGATCATTAGAAGTCAGAGTTGGCACTTTGACAAATACAACTTCGACTAATCGCACACACACCTGACGGAGGAGGAGGAGGAGGAGGAGAAGAGAGGGGGATGAAAAGAGAGGAGGAGGAGAAGAGGAAGGGAGGAGGGGGAGGAGAAGAGAGGGGGATGAGAGAGGAGGAGGAGGAAGGGAGGAGGAGGAGAAGAGAGGGGGATGAGAGAGGAGGAGGAGGAGAGGAGGAGGAGAAGAGAGGGGGATGAGAGAGGAGGAGGAGGAGGAGGAGGAAGGGAGGAGGAGGAGAAGAGAGGGGGATGAGAGAGGAGGAGGAGGAGAGGAGGAGGAGAAGAGAGGGGGATGAGAGAGGAGGAGGAGAAGAGGAAGGGAGAGGGAGGAGGGGGAGGAGAAGAGAGGGGGATGAGAGAGGAGGAGGAGGAGGAGGAGGAAGGGAGGAGGAGGAGAAGAGAGGGGGATGAGAGAGGAGGAGGAGGAAGAGGAGAGGGGGAGGAGAAGAGAGGGGGATGAGAGAGGAGGAGGAGGAGGAAGAGGAGAGGGGGAGGAGAAGAGAAGGGGATGAGAGAGGAAGAGGAGAGGAGCATGAGAGGGGAGGAGGAGGAGAGGAGGAGAAGAAGAGAGGGGGATGAGAGAGGAGGAGGATGAGACAGGAGGAGGAGGAGGAGAAGAGAGGGGGATGAGAGAGGAGGAGGATGAGAGAGGAGGAGGAGGAGGAGAAGAGAGGGGGATGAGAGAGGAGGAGGATGAGAGAGGAGGAGGAGGAGGAGGAGGAGGAAGAGGAGAGGGGGAGGAGAAGAGAGGGGGATGAGAGAGGAGGAGAGAGGAGGAGGAGGAGGAGGAGGAGGAAGAGGAGAGGGGGAGGAGAAGAGAGGGGGATGAGAGAGGAGGAGGAGGAGACAGGAGGAGGAGGAGGAGAAGGAAGAGGAGAGGAGGAAGAGGAGAGGGGGATGAGAGGGGAACGATACAAAGGGGGGACGGGAGAAGTGGTAACATCATGGAACATGAACACTCGAGCACAGACTTGGAAAAAGCAGATCAAGACGTTTCCTGTCATTGGGCTGATTGGTGACAAAATATGATGATGCCCCAAACAGCAGAAATATGCTCTTTGTTTTTCTTCTTCTTCACTTTTCATCCTTTCACTGATCCTCATTAATAGTTCTTGTGTAATTGCGAAAGCTGCCTGTGATAACGTAAGAGACGAGCGAGGAGCCATATTAAAAAATATACCAATATATAAGTTGTGTTCCTGTTCATCAATTCTGTTTTTTTTGTCGTCGCTTTCTCTACGCTGAATAAAAAAGAAATCTGTCTCTTAATCAAAGCTTGTTTACAAAAATTGAAATTAGCTTTATGTTTCGACCAAAAAAAAACAGCTAAAAGAGGCTAAAACGCTCAGAAGGAGATACTTAACGCCCTGCATTTGTCTGTCAATATGAAACATCAATGCTAACCAAAATAACTCAGGCCCTTGAATTCCCTTTGGCCTTAAATAAATCTGATTAATGAAAGACCTTACCAAACCCTATTATGTCTGGAAAACAACTTCACTGTAGAACAGACCTCTAAAAAGGATATATATTTTTTTAAATATGAATACTTCCCCGACCGTCTCAGAGCGCCAACGCGGAGACGGTCTCCGTCCTCTTCGCGTCCACCTCGCCGTGCCCCCCTTTTCCCTTTCATCGCTGCACGTCGCCGAGGAGCGGACGTTTCCGAGAGACGACCAGAAAAGAAGAGGAAAGTTTCGGGTCCTCTATAGCAAAGTTCACTTTCTGTTCCTCTCTCCCCCCCAACAGCAAGGGCTAATGGATTAGTTCAATGTGCTGATTTCTGCAGAAAACCGCCACTCTGTGTGTGTGTGTGTGTGTGTGTGTGTGTTTTGTTGTGTCCAGTGGAAAGTGAAGCGACATTAGCCAAGGTTCCTTTCTGAGACGAGTACATCACTTGCTGGAAGCCTCTGGCTTTATTTTTGTTATCTGGAGTGTACGAGTGTGGCGCCCGGGAAGTGTGTACGCGTGCGTCCACGCGCGACAAACATCTGGATATAGCTCCGCCACTTTGTCCCATCATGGCACAAAACACATTGGCGCTAAATAATACATACGTGTCACCGGGCGCACGTCTCAAAACAACAAGAGGCGACCAAACGGGGGATGAAAAGGGGCCGGAGGACGGGAAGAGGCTTCGCTCGCACCACTCAGAAGGAAACAGCTGACGCTTCAGGTCGGCAGGTGGACCGAAAGGGGTCTTCGTGGCCCCTTTTTGAGTCCTGACTTTCTTTTACTGGTCTATTTAATATCCATTTTCTATAGAATGGAGCACAGTTTAGTGTCCTTTTTGACCTGAAGTCCACAGTATCGTTTCAGAGAAGGAGAAAAGGCTCTTTACGATGAGATAAATATTAGGTACGCTGCAAAAAAATCCATATGTTGCAATCCTGTAATTCTGACAATTGGTGATTTCACTCGCGTTAGCGCGATTCAAAGGAAAGATAAAGCAGTATCCTGGATTAAGACACGACATGGCAAATCAGTGCAATGCCCTAAAAAAAATAATTAATACAAGCGTTTAAAAAAGTATTGCAAACATTTAAATTTGTACAGGAAACAGGTGGAAATAATTGGACCAAATGTCGGGACCGTTTTGCTCCATTATAAGATGATTTCAATATACTGGGAATTATGGCGTCGGTTTTTTCAGAAAGACTAACATCCTGCTTCTTCCTGCTCCATATTTGAAGAGATATAAAGCGATCGGAGTGATAAATGAGAAAGAAACATCTTATGTCTAATGTTCTCCCTGGGGGTTATTTCCATGTGCCTGTCCAAATCCATCAACGAAGACCTCTCAAGTACCCGGGTATTTATGAATCCGCCCGGTCTGATAATGCCTACTACACCAACACCATTTAATGAGTCACAACAACACCTATAACCCCCAGCACATATGGAGGACGATAATTCCCCCCCACGTTATGGCTGGATAAGAGTTTGCATTCACAGCTCCGAGAGGGGACGGGCATCTATATTTCATCCAGGAGCGATGAGCGAGCTGGGACACCCGGTAAAGTGGTGGAGGGAAAGAGAGGGTAGGGGGGGGACGGGGACATGCATCCATATTTCATCAGGGAGAGACACTTGGCTAAAACAACTGGTAAGTGGTAGAAAAGAAAGGGTCGGAAGGAGAGAGGACACGCATTCATATTTCATCACAAGGGGGAAATACACATAGCTAATAAAACAGGCAAAAACAGCGCGGGGGGGGCGGGGAAAGGCGACAGCCAGCTTCTAACTGATGACTCTTGGGGAATATCAATAAATAGGCATGAGGGACACTCTTTTAAAGGGGAGGACGGAGTGAAACAGAGCGAGCCGCACACATCCATATTTCATCAGAGAGGGGTGACTGAAATGGCCAGTTACAGGTGGGTGTCGATGCGGAGGCATCAGGACCACTAACAGTGGCAGGGAGCGGCGGGCGGGCGGGCGGGCGGGCAGAGTGGGTGCTCCGCTGAGGCAGAAGCACATCCAAAAGCTGATAACTGCCTCGGTGAATATGGACACATCCACGGTGTCATTTATAGACAGCCATTAGACTCAGGGCTGTTACTCTGGTGACAGTTTAAGACGTCCTTTTTACTCCGGGGGCCCGGCATTCGTTTTGTGCCTTGCACACGGGCCGCGGGGGGGCCGGTGGGTTCGCAGCGCCCCAGTTTTATTTGTGATGGATAAAAGCAAAGCACAACGTCAAATCTGCAACCGTTGCTTTTCTTCGCCCACTGGAACATACGAGCTCATGACCGAAAAACTTGAAACCTGTGATACTTGATTTTGTTTCTGTGTGTAAAGAAGGATGGATTATGTTTGAACTCAACTGTTATTGTGGTTTACAGGATCATTTTGGTTATTGGGGTTACGTCATTCAAGGGACTTTTAGTTTGAATTTCATAATGCTTTTGGGATTTTTGGTTTCCACCTTCTGTTATTTCCTGTTTTACTTATTTTTTTTTAGAGCCTTTTTAATTTTTGCACAATAACAAAGAGCAAAGAAAAAAGAATCAGGACCCTAACTAACCATTACAACTCAATACCATATTGCAAATAAAATGTTAGCAACTCTCTTCCACCATTTTCATGTGTATATGGCGTCAGCAACCTGGCAAACTCCAAATTTTCACATACTTACTACGTTATTGTCCTGGCTGCAGTGGCGTTCACGTGAATATTTCCAATCAGTAACAATTTTTTTCCGATTATTATGACGATTTCGTCCGTTCACTTTATTCCATTTCTGTTCCTTCCATGTTGCCCAGTGTTTTTTCTTGGCTCTTTGTTCTGAGAGTTATGATAACTCTTTGTGTGAAGGTGCCCGGCTATACAGCAAGCAACACACACTTCTAATAAAAGTTGCAGGCAGCCGGCGTGCCTTTGAGGTTTCACTGGAAGCAATCGTGAGCCCATAGACAACAGATTCAATGAAAACAACAACAACAACGACAAAAACGATGACATTCCGTAAACAAGAGTTGGAACAAAGGTGTAGTTAAAAAAAAGAAATACGACAACCAGGGAGCTGGATTCACAAAATGATAGACTTACTGTCGGGTAAGTTACAGCGTGCTTTATGACAGGATGAGTGTCCCCGGTGCAGGATCCACATTAAGTTCACACAGGAAGCACAGCACAGTTGTTAATCTAACACACACACAGAGTTCAGCAGTAAGAGAGTATCCTATACAACAGTTCGCCCAGCAGTTAGTTCTCAAAGTGAGTTGGTTCAAAGAAAAAGAAGATAGCAGGAAAACAAAATTGTATAATATTAAAAAAAACGGTAATGAAAGAGGAAACCTGTAGTCTCCTACGGTTCATGTTGAAATGTAATAGTCGTCTTAGGGAGTAGCTGAGTTCACATGACTTTGCCACATTTTAAATTAGTGGCAAATGAAGATTGCTTTCCCTACTTTTTACTGAGATATTGGGTCCATACCATTTTCCCTAAAATTTGTCCCTACCCCTCCGTTCTCGTCCCTACCCCTCAGTTCTCGTCCCTACCCCTCCGTTCTCATCCCTACCCCTCCGTTCTTCCACTCCAGCTGAAGTCAGCATCTGACCACCCTACGATTGAAGGGCCGTTGGAAGTAGTTTGAAGGGGTAGATAACCCCTACTCCTTGATCTTCGAAAAGAAATTGGACACCCTACCCTAAGCGGTAACCCCCAAAAAACGGAGGGGTAGGGCAAAATCGGGCAAATGTGATGGGCCCGTTGACTCCACCTGGTTCACTGTCTCCACCCCGCCCTTGGTCACACGCACCAAGAAGAGGGCGGAAGGCAGCACAACCATTAAATGACGGCAACAATGTGATAGAACACACTCACGGCAAAGGCCCCAAGATCATACAACGGGAGGGAAAAACCCTGGAGTGTCTTACAAATCGATTACAGGCAATCGATCATACTGAGCAGCGGGAAAAATTTAAAATTCAAATTAAGCGGAGAAGCTCGGGCTTTGAATTTGTGACTAATGACTCTTCTGCATCGGGACGTAATCCCTTCAAGAGACGATCGCGACGCATCTTCGAATGCACGCCCCTGATTATTGGTCAGGGGCGTCTCATTTGACTAAGGGGCGAATTATGCGACCCCTTTAACTGTCGCATAATTCTGCCACATGGACTCGTAGAGCAGGACTGGGTATCTTTCCTCTCGCTCTAGCTTTCATAGCCTTCACATGTTCTAACCCTCACATGTTGGCTCTCTCTCCACTCACCCACAGCGAGAACACTGCGGAGCAGAACAGATCTGTCTTTTCAACTAACACCTCTGCCTTCAGTCGAACAGATAGTTCTCCCAGGCCGGCACTCGCAGCAGGTTCACTTGACCTGGCCTCGGGGCCGGGTCCACCGTTAGACCAACCGTGCCATTAACCGTGGTCCAACACACAAACACACACACCAGGGAACATGCACGCACGCACGCACACACACACACACACACACACACACACACACACACACACACACACACAGGTACTTATTCTTTAAGATAACCCAAATCCTTAAACAAACACACACATTTCATGGACGTTCTCTTTTTCTGAACACACACACACCCACACTTGCACAATCTCCAGTCCCATGGAACTTGGGAGATTGCCTCCTCCACTCCAGTGCATTGTGGGTACGCGGGATTGACTAATCGCTCTGTCACAAGTGTACCGCGCTGCATCTCTCTCCGCTAATGCAACGGCGCGTGCGGCCGCGCGGCTGGCGTGCGCGCGCGTGCGTGCTCGCTTTGCAACGCGGGGTTCCGGAGAGCAAGAGCGTCGCCATTGTGTTGTGCAATTGTGTGCCTGCGTGTGCATCAGCATTCGTTCATTTGAACGTTTCAGTGGATAGGTGTGTGTGTGTGTGTGTGTGAATGTATGTGTGTGTGTGTGTGTGTGTGTGTGTGTGTGTGTGTGTGTGTGTGAAAATGAGGGCTCCTTATTTGGCCTGACAGGGCAATGAGCCGCTGAGACGAGATGAGCTTTATTTATCGGGCTCTGGGCCGTTTTGTGTTTGCGCGCACGTGTGTGTGTGTGTGTGTGTGTGTGTGTGTGTGCGCGTGCGTGCACAAGCGCGTGCGTGTCCCCCGTGTGAGTTTCTGTGCCCCTCAGACTAAAAATGATCACAGCGGTGCAGTGGTGCACTCTCGTCACTGCGTGTGCTGACAACATAATTGGCTCGCCTGGCATTTCAATTCGCCACCGCCACATTGCTGCGGGCTACTCCATGCTCTGCTCTGTTAGCCACCGCTGCTAATCATCCCGGAGGGACGGAGGGGCCGCGGCGGCGCGCTCGGGCCGTCCGGTCTAGACACACCGCTGGGCCAGATTCAGCATTGGAAATGGATATGAAGCGTTCGCCTCGTGCAGCGTTCGCATCAGAACCTTTCTTTCTCGGCTCGTTTGCTGTTTTCGCGTCTATTTCAGGAGCATCACACGTCGGACGGAAGCGACAGCGTTTGCTCATTTTCTTCAAATGCCATCTATCTAACAACTGCGTGCAAAAGGTTTCCCTGGCAAGTGACCTCTCGCGGTCACTGGCTTCTCTTGATATCGCAAAGATGGAAGGAGAGTGATAATGGTGAATCGCCACACGCTCTCGTCTCCTCGCTGACGGTCACGGCTGGGTTCTGTTTCAACCTCGGCGGCAGCCTTTTCTTTACATTCGCTAAGTAGTTCCCCTATAGTGAACCAGACTTTATCAACAGAGTCCTTATTGGCCTTACTGGTGGTTTTTGAAAGGCGCCGACAGGTCGCTCTGTGGTCGTTTGCGTGTCCCCTTCGTGGTCATTCAAACGCT
>NC_061524.1:3000000-3095000 GCF_022379125.1 Scophthalmus maximus | reverse complement strand
TCTGCCTTCCTGACTTGCCCCTCCACTAATGACTGCATTTCGATTCGCTGACCAAAATAAAGGCCGCCCTGCGTCGGAGACTTTGGGACAATGAGAGGTTAGGGGGGGAAACGCTGGAGATTATCTTGTCGTCAGATTGCCGTTACATCTCCACTGAAAACAATGTCCGACCACGAGTGTCCCACCCGCACAGCCCTTCTGCTTTTGGTTGCTTTTGAATGTATTATTGAGGTGAGGCGTCACGTAGTCCTAAAGGTCCATTTACATTTCTCTGGTGTTGTATATGAAAGTTTTGACATAGATCGAAGTAAAAGATATATTTGAGGATTTAAATTACCAAACAACACGTCTATGTAGTTTTACATCTCCTCTCTCTCTCTCTCTCTCTGGAGATCTGCTGTAGCAATAGCCAATGCCAAATCCTTGTTTCTCATTGGCTGACTGTCTTCAGACATAAATGTTCCGGCTGGATTTAGTCCAGTCGTCTGGCGGCGTTGGACCGTCCAGGTCCACTGCAGGAGTGGCGCAGCCCGCTTCCCCTTGCCCGCAGCTCGTTCTATTCAGCCGCTAAACCTTCCAGGAGGACCGGCACTAGTGCCAGTGTGTGTCGGGGCCGGCCAGGGGGAGCGTGCAAGGCCGTAGCGTCCAAGATCATTCGGGGACATCTTGGAGGAGGGTGACTGGGCAGCTGGGACGGCAAAAGAGGAATACGGTGAATAGATGCCCGGAGAAGGAGCAGGCAAACTGTCTTTCCCCACCACGCCATGTGGAGTTTAGAATTGGGATTGGCTGGGACTGCAGGCAAAAGAGCAGCAGCAACGCTAAGACACAGAAACAATATGGATGGGGTAGTGTGTGTATGGGGAAGTTATGGTGGAAATATGCCTTGCCTGGGAAACAGATTTCCGGCTCAAGGCACTGGATCGCATCCCTCAACTGTGAGTTAGCAGGTCTGCAGGCTGAACACAGCTGTACAAAAGTGTAACTCACGAAACAGCACCATTGATAAAACATGAAACCTCAGATGGCAGCGCAAAAATAATCCAACAATCGGCAGAAGAAGCGTGACTCAGAAGAGCAGATTGCGAGGCAGGACAGTGGGTGTGGGAGGGGCCCCGGGCCGGGGGCGTGTGGCTGAAGGCGGAGACTCTTCTGTTGTGACATCACAATGTCGCAGAAGTCAAAGACGTTTCTGAATACGGGCCGTGTGCGTCTCTCTGTAGACTTTCGTTGCAGTTCGAAGATTTCAAAAATGTTGTTGGTATTTTTCTTCATTTTTCTAACTTCATTGTCTTTCCAGTGACCGTGTCCTCTGCGAGACAACGCTGCTGCTTACTTTGCAGAAGCCTGGGCACTCCGCTGCTGAATGCTTGTAGAGCAAAACACTACATCTCCCAGGTCTACGGGTACTTTCCAACTCCCCCCGGTGAGGCTTTCAAGTGATAATAGCCACAGTCCAAAGTCTCGCTTCTTCTTTCTTCCTACAGGTCCGTGGACTCCCTGGCAGGTCATTTGTTATCAAAATTGCTCTCACATCTCTCTCTCTCTCCTCTGTATTTCCCTTTGCCTCACTCTTCTCTCTACCTCCTCCTCGTCCTCCTCTCCCTGGTGTCTCTCACCGTCCCGCCCTCTCAGCTTCCTCCTCCACCCGGCTTTGTTGAGAGTCACCGTGGGATATGGCTTTTTTGTCAGGTCGTGTGTTGTTGACCGCACACTGACACACACACACACACACACACAGACAGAAAAACACACAAATGAGCATGAAGGAAAGTCTTTCTCTCTCCGGCGGAGTTTACGCAATGCCCTCCCATCTCTCTACTTGAACTCTGTAGCCATATATTGAGGTTTAAATCTATTCCTAACCCTATTTCAACATCACTGATGATTAACTGACTCGAAACACCTCCGTGTAAGTTCCAGGGCCCGAGTTGTTGGACTCACCACTTTCTCTGTGTGGAACCAGCCGCCAACGTTATTCGCTGCTGTCAGTGGGATGGCGGCCGAGGGTTAGACCTCTCCCCCAAACCCCCGTCTCTTTCTCTCATCCCAGTACTTCTACCTGGTCCTCTCCGGATCAGTGCGTCACATCTCTCGACACACACACACACACACACACACACAGACACAGACACACACACGCGCGCACACACACACACACACACAGACACACAGACACACACACACACACACACACACACACACACACACACACACACACACACACACACACACACACACACACACACACACACACACACACACACACACACACACACACACACACACACACACACACACACACACACACACACACACACACACACACACACACACACACACAGAGTGTTGGCAGTAGCAGGCAGAGCATCTTTGAAGTCCTCTGTGTGCGTCTCCTGTGGTCTGAGCCATCAAAGTTTCCATTTATTGGTTCCTTAGTGACGGACTTCTCCATCTGACACACCGCCTCGCTCACTCTCTCTCACACACACACACACACACACACACACACACACCTGCCCGTATGAATTACAGTGTACCTTGCACTCAAGGCCAATTCGACCTTCAACACTTGAAGAACCCCAATGCGCCACGGCATCGGGACAAAGTTCGCCGAGCGAGTGACGTCAACGGGAGAAGACGTTGGATCCATTTTCCCCCGGCGCGGCGTTGTGCGAGCTCGACCTTTGAGGATCCACGGAGACCTCTTGGGTCGCGGGAACCCGCCTCTGCGGGTTCGTTAGCTCAGTTTGACTTGTAGCAGTTCAGTTGCTCCAGACAATCGCGACGGACGGACTGACTGACGTGACCGTTGCCATTGAGGGGTTTTAGTGTCTTGAGTCAAGCGGACATTCCATATATATCCTAACCATCCAACTATGACGCACCCAGCATCCTCAAATACAGAAAATGTATCAAAAGGTTTTTCTTTCTGTCCTTTTAAAGTCTCCCCCCAAAAAAAGATCCAGCTTTGCGACTTCTAAGGTTCCTGTATGGTTCCCTGCACCAGTATGGGTTGGCCATGATCCAAAACGGACGCATGCAGTCTTTTTCAAGGATTATTTAATATTTCTCCCGCTTTCTGCTCAATATTTCAAGGTGTTTTTCTGCGGTTACGATCAAACAGCGGTTCGCTGTGCTCGGATTCTCTTTCAGCCGAACTGAGCAAGACACGGTTTTCCAGGGCCAAAATTCTGAAAATGAAAAAAAGAAGGAGAAGAAGAGAAAAGCCACATCTAACGTTGCACGTTGAAAACTGCCCGGTGAAAAAAGAAAATTCTAGCTCTCGCATAATGAGCCTCAGAAGAGCGCGTTCGTTTCCAAGGCCTCCAAGAGACAAAGACGGCGGTGGGAGAATAACCCCTCCAGAGCTCGGCCTGCGCCGCTTAATTAGCGGGCCGGTGTTGGGGGGCGGTGGGGGTGGGGGGGGGGGTCCCGCGTTTCCGGTCCGTTTCATGCCGCTGCGGCGACGGGATAAAAAGACGCTCGCGCATGTCTGGGATTCATGGAAAGCTAATTGTCTATCACACCGTGTCGGCTTGTTAGGCCTCTGATTGTCCCGCGCGCTTCTGTCTCTCTGTTTGTGGTACTTGGTTTCATCCTCCTCCTCCCACCCGGCCTCTCATTCCGCCTCCGCCCTCCGTCTGCGATATCAGAGAGGGAATCAGCCTCGCCGTCGCGCTTCTTTTCCCTCCAGGCCTATTGAAGAGCTGTTGACTTGACATGTGATGATTTCTGCCTGTATTTTTTAAGAGCTGCCGCCGTAATCATTTCAGATTCTTTTCTTTTCGCTTTTTTTTTCCCCCGTTGAAGCAGTAGACTCGCTGTAGATGTAATCAGAGACTTAATGACGTAAGGGCTTGTCTGCCGACCGGCTGGTTCATTTTTTTTTAAGAACAATTCGGGACGGGTTTTAATTAATAGGCTGGAAGAAGAGTCTGACAGAGCTTGAATGCAAAATCCTGTCGTCGCCGTCTTTCTTTGTCTCCTCGTCTTTTCCTCGAGTCTCTCTTTGTATGCGATTGTTTTACTTGCGTCTTTTCTTGTCAATTTTTTTTTCTCTCTCTGCCTGTAATTTCTTTTTTCTTTTTTATTAATCACCCACCGCAACCTTTTCCATCTTTTCTTTTTGCCTTTCCTCAATCTATTGTGCATTACTTGCCGCTTCCCTCCTCCTCCTCCTCCTCCTCTTCATCCCTCACCTCTCCCCTCCGTGTTTAAGTTTTCATTTCCATTACGAACAGGTCATTAGCTCCGTCTCTGACAAATGACAACGCACTTAACGTTTGGAATTAAAGGCAATATCTTTGTTATTGAAATGTCTTCTATTCATCCAGCCCACCTGCGGTTGTGGTGGTGGTGGTGGTGGTGGGGGATATATTTCTATATGCAAGTCAGACAAAGAGCAATTTAAATGTTTGTCTATACGACAGATGTAATGCATATTCATTACTTTTCTTTTGGCCTTCATCCAGCCGAGCATTTGAAGCTCATATCCCGCTGCTTCACTTTCTCCACACGCTTCCACATCTGGGAGGCTGAAAGAAGCTTTATGATGAATTTCCCCTCATGTGTTTTCTAACGACTTGTAAACAGGCGTTGTTCAGCGAATTGGTTCCCAGGTCCGTCTCTCAACGGCGGACTAACAACACTCGGTTTGCTTTTGAGATCAGCCGGTGTGAAACACAGACGGTGTGAAACACTCATGGACCTCAACTGAAATGCAAAAAAACAACCCAAAAAAATGTAATTACAGGTGCAAATGCAAGCGTTTGGTTAATTCGTGTGCGCGAGCGGAAAAGACAGTCATTTGCTGCTTCATTTAACAGTCGTCTGCCACAGTCAGCTGATGTAACCGCTCGCACGCACACACACACACACACACACACACACACACACACACACACACACACACACACACACACACACACACACACACACACACACACACACACACACACACACACACACACACACACACACACACACACACACACACACACACACACACACACACACACACACACACACACACACACACACACACACACACACACACACACACACACATCTCCGCCGGTGATCACGATCGTACAGTCAGTCGTCTGATCCGGGTCAGGCGAGAGGAAGGACAGAGTTAACTCGGAGAAACCGAGTGCCATTGTCTGGTAGAATCAGTCACCCAAGCACGCACAGACAGACAGACAGACAGACAGACAGACAGACAGACAGGCACGCAGATAGACAGACAGACAGACAGACAGACAGGCAGGCAGGCACGCAGATAGACAGCCAGACAGACAGGCAGGCAGGCACACAGACAGACAGACAGACAGACAGGCAGGCACGCAGATAGACAGACAGACAGGCAGACAGACAGGCAGGCACGCAGATAGACAGACAGACAGGCAGGCAGGCACGCAGACAGACAGGAGGGCAGACAGACAGACAGACAGACAGACAGGCAGGTAGACAGGCAGGCAGACAGAGACACAGACAGGCAGGCAAGCACGCAGACAGACAGACAGACAGGCAGACAGGCAGGCAGGCAGGCAGGCAGGCAGGCAGGCAGGCAGGCAGGCAGGCAGGCACGCACACACACACACACACACACACACACACACACACACACACACACACACACACACACACACACACACACACACACACACACACACACACACACACACACCGGAAAGCTGTGGGTCAACTACTCGCTACAGTACATCCCCAGTAGAGTGTCCTGGGAAATGAGGATAGCTGGCAGGGAAGAAGAACAGAAAGGAGCATCAGACGGTGACAGCAATCTGTCAACATCAGGTGAAAGTATCGCCGCAGAAAGGTGAGCTCGATGCCGAGCTTTCCCCCAGGAGAGAGCACATCATTCCTCCACTTAGACTGAATCCAAAATCCAAAGCTTTCAACTGTTGTCGAAAGCACTGAAAGGAGCTTTTTTCTAAATCAGTTTGTGTTTTTTGATTCGTACAGAGATGCTTTTAAAGAGTTTAACATTGTGACAGTCCATCTGTACCCTCCAGTTAAAACGCTCTCCAGCACTGTCTAAATGAAAGGGGGGGGGGCCCAGCTCCATCCTTCCTGATGCTCCATCACCTCTTCTTCCTCTTGAAATGAGGAGGGGTTATTGCTGCCATTCACTTTCTTTGCACATTAATTTTAATGTTATCTCTTTAGTTTACAGTGTAATTATTGGCCTGTCACGTTGAAATCTGTCAAGATACACACACACACACACACACACACACACACACACACACACACACACACACACACACACACACACACACACACACACACACACACACACACACACACACACACACACACACACACACACACACACACACACACACACACACACACACACACACACACACACATCATTAAAAAAACATGGCTTTTGTTTTTTTGTCTCGGGCTGTGGTGAGGATTATTGATTTGGTGACTCTCCTATTTAGTCGTATCCATATTTAACGCTCATTTGTCGGCAGCTGGGACTGGTCCTTATCCAAGAGTTAACATTTTGGGTGTAGCTCCTAGCCCATTAAAGGTTAAGCTTAGATCACATCTAAAACATTTAGAAAATGGGGGGGGGGGGGGGGGGGGGGGGGGGGCCTAAGCTGTAGGGAAGTTGTGCGTTGGATGAGGCTTCATAACAGCGCAATAACAAAGTTTAATAAAACAACCATGAAAAAATATGAAGTTTTACAATTTCATACAATAGTCTTATCTAAATATTAGCACGACTGCAAGCTACAGTGACATCTATATCCATCTGTACAATCTGTTTATGTTTTCTTATTGCACATATCTGATATACCAAATACAACTAGCGCCATATGTTAACATCTGCTACAGTTTTAAAGTATATTATACACCCCCAAACGACAATGATCTTGTGAAAGGAGGATATTTCCTTTTGTTAAACTTTACAATCCAATTTTTTTTTTTCTCAAACATTATTCCATATTTTCTGCTTGAATTATGTGTAACATCTCACCACGCACCGCTCTCTGTGGGTGGTCTGCCTAAGTAATAAAAACACATTTAATGTTTTCGATTGGTTTTGTTCACTGCCTGCAGTGATTTCCAGGACTTGTTATGATCTTGTTCTTGCACACTTTCCTCTATTGGATTAAAAAGGATGCCTTAAATCTTCAACTGGACGTTTTGACAATGAGCGCAATGCCTTAAAAGAAGTGAATGCTTTTTAAAAAATCCCAAAAAACAACATATATGGCATGTTTATGTGACCTTCCACAGTACGTGCAGTCTGTGAAATGTCATTGTGTTTACATCCCCTAGGCAGAACTGTAGGTGGTGAAAGATGAACTCAGCTTTATAACGCCTATATGCCTTGATGGTGAGTTGTATAGGGCCTTTCAGAAGTGCAGCTGGCTTATGATATGGATGTCTAAAAAAAAAAAAAAACCTCTGCCAAAGTAACCTAGAGCCATCACGTTGATGCAGGAGAAAGTGTTCTTAGTCTGACTTCACCTACACACAGCGTTGAGTCTTACTTCAGGCTTGTATGACCTCACAATGAGAAAAAAAACACACAGCACAACCCACCTACACATAGTATTGACCAAATAGATTACCCCTACCATGCAATTTGTCTAACGCAGTCAATAAACACTTACAGACTTTCGGAAAGCTCAAATGAACTTTTGAACGCTCAGTGTACGTCTCTACATGAATATATATATATATATATATATATATATATATATATATATATATATATACTCAGACCTAGAGATACTTATCAAAAAACACGGTGTATGTCCAGCAGTATTTCAAATGCATTTAGTCGAACCCTTCCATTTCCCAGAAGAGAAGAAAAGTAATGAAAGTTCTGCGCAATTTCTCTCTCCGTTTGGCACTTAAGGTTGCCAGGGTTGGTTGCCCCAGATTGCCTCTTTGTCCCCACCACAGCAGTTTTCTAATCTTTAACTACCCAGAGTTTGAAAGAATAGCTGAGGGTCTGAACTGACTTTAATAAGTAAATGGATTTCTTTGATTATGGTGCATCCCTCGAATGAAAAGAAAAACGTTCCCCCGCCCCGATGAGGCACAAAGCCCAATCTGATCACATAACTCCTTAGGATACGAGTGACAAATGTAGCCTAAAGCACTATTTAAAATATATTATAAACCACTGTAGTTTTACAGGAGCAACAGACAACTTTTGGTTCCAGATGGTATTAGTGTTCGGTCGCGGTCGTAAAGATGCTGCAGTAGCAAGAGGTATGTACTTTTTCCTCAGAGCCCCTGAGGTGGTTGCCAACATCACTTTGGAGATAACGGAGGAGAAGAACGTAGTATACACACTGAAGCTCCTACATTGCTTCTAGCGTCAACTAGCGGCAGCGTTAGCATCATTGCTAACTCAATGCCAGCAGCCTGGCTACTGTCCAAAGCAAAAAATAAATGTAAAAAACACATTTGGAAAAAAATAACCTTGAGTTAAATGTCCAGTAGTATCAATAAGTAGGCTGGTTGTGTAACTAACTAATCTTAGTTCACTTTTTTTAATTACTAAATAACTGTTTTGGACTTTTCATCACTTTTAAATATTTTACTTTATACCAATAATAACCCTACTGACTGTACTATATATTTCTCCGATCGTAGATATTAATCCTTGTGTATGACCCTGGTATCAAAAATAAACATCCCTCACATTTATGCTGACACCTCTAAAGAAATTCCCCCGCAGATATTTTTTCCCAACAGAGGTGTGGGTGGACGGATGGTCTGATGTTGTGCACTAATGAGGAATTACGTTCAGGAAGAGAAAAAAGAAGTGCACTCGAAACCTCGCAAACTGGTTAAGTCACACAGTCGACGCTTCAATTTAAATCCATCAGGGCGCGTCTTTGCGGAAGACACGTCAAGATGGCTGGTGGACAGATTCTGGAGAGTTTATCCGACTGAAGTCTGTGAAGCTGACACGCGCTGAACTGGATAAATATGGATGATAACCTCGGATATGTAGTGTCGACAATATAGGGCCGCCTGTCAAGCAGTCAAATATGCCCTGCAGGAGACGGATCCAGCCTCTACATGTAGGTCAACAGCGGACAAACTCTCACCTGATACCAAAAATACCAGGGTTTTTTCTTGAAACAACACCATTGAGTTGTAGTCAGTTGTTTGAGCATTGTGCGTTGTTTTCATTCCCTATATTGATTTTGATTTTGGTTATTTTTACGTAGACCTATGTGGACATAAGCCTTGCTCATTTGTGTCTAATTAGACATCGAGGATTTTCCACAGTGGACTCTGAAGAGCTGTTGGACATATGGTCCTAAATCCCTGTTTTTCATGCATATAACTGGGCCAAAGAACCAGCCCCAGTGGTCATGTTCGAAACCTCTCCCAATACACACCATTACAAGTGGGATTAACAGGATTGCGGTTTCACACATCTGCACGCGGAGGGTTAGGGAGGCAATGTGGGACAAGAGGGCCTGGCAGTGGGAGACAAGTGTGATGCCAGTGAAATGAAAGAGAAAAGCTGGAAGAAAAAGAAAAAAAAAATAGGACACAGAGGAAACTGGAGAAAAGAGCTGAAGGGAAAGCGGGAAGAAAAAGGATGAGACAAGTTGGAGGGCAAATACAAAAAAAAGCACGACATCGTGAGTACATGGTGTATCTCAGCCCTCCGCGCCACAGAGCATTTGAGTGTGTCCAACCCGTTTTTTGGTTTTAGTCCATTTGGAAAGTGAATCAAAGAGCGAGGACCCAGGGGGCCCAGTTCTGGGGGGGGGGGGGGCATTTGTGTGTATTCTTCATTGAAGAACTGCGCGGTCCTCGTAGGTGGACTTCTCAGTGTTTCCCATCACACATATAGTCCTGTGTGGATTCCTGACTGCTTCATATGTGCATAATTCTCTTAATATAGAAAACCCCATGGTAGGACTGTGACATGCTGGTGAACTTTTTGTAACCCAGATAAAAAATAATGGTGTCTGACTAACTTATGGATTGGTCACCGCAGAAGAACTCCAGATCCATACGCTCACTCCCGAGGAGGTGTTACACTTCTCGCGTCAAGGTCATTTCTAAAGGAAAAGTTACATTTCAAGTAGCATGGGGGGAAAAGAATATGCACCATTCATGTCGCTCTATAGCAAAACAATAACTCAAGTATTTTGTCAGTTGGGAAATAATGGACGTATTTTTATCTTCACTGCTTGTTCGAATAATCTACAGGTACATTTACATACTGTTGACCTCTCGTGGCCAAATTATTAAGGAAAAGGCAGAAGAGACGAGACTTTGACATGGGGGTAACCGCTGTTCAATCATCTTCTCCTACTAACACCAAGAGAAAAGGGATGCATTTTAAAATGTGATGCCCGAAAACACAGCGGCAATGGTTTCGGTTGTTTCAATTTCCACTCTCCTTTTTCTCAGCGATGCTACGAACCCCATCCGACGAGCAGTAGAAGGGAAACAGGGAGACGAAGAGAGGGAAGAGCAGCGGCCCTCTCACTCCCAGCTTCTGCATTAAAAGCTTTCAACCCGGAGCACCCACTCCATTCACGGAAGGAAACTTCAAAAGAGCCGATGACGAAACTCCTGCGACGCGTTCCGCATTCAAACCCAATCCCACTGTGGTGCTAACCAGTCAGTCCAATCAGCCCGACTGTGCGACGGCTTCCTGAAAACTCTGAGAGAGAGAGATAGACATTGTTCCACACACACACACACACACACACATACATACACTATGGGGCTAACATCATTTTAATATCGATAGGCGCAGAAACACTTTGTGTGAGTGAAAAGTGCCCATGTTGCAAAAGTGTCTCAACAGCCGAGCATAAAAACCCACAACTAATTGGTTCTCAGTGGGCCCTTCGCTGACAGGCCTAAACATTAGGGTTATCCATTGGAGGGAGACGGGAGGAAACGGAATGAAAGAGAGAGAAGAATAGTGGATGGCGGGAAAATAAGAGGGGAGGCAGAGAGAGAGAGAGAGAGAGAGAGAGTTGAGAGGCAGAGCATTGCTAAAAAAGAGAGTCACTCGATGTCAACGCGTCCTGGGGCACAATGTGGAGAAAAGACAGAATAGAAGAAGAAAAGACGCGAGGGAAGAAAGATAAATTCAATGTAAATGAGTCAAGGAGTTCAGAATAACAATGTTGAGAGATGCAAAGGGGGGGGAAAGAGGAGATACCGAACAGAGATTTTAAAAAGATGTTTGGGGTTTTTATGAGCCCATTGAGATTTTCTTATTTTTTTTATTCTTTGACCTTTTCAGTTTTCGGCAGTTTCTTCGTGCAGTTTCACCTAAAGCAAGATAAAGGTGGTTCTCAGACGAGAAAATTGACAGCGTGTGGAAAAAAAGCACTCCTGAATCCATTGTGTGGTATTGTAGTACTACTCGTCTGTGGTTGCACGTGTCACTTGCCGTCTCTTCAATGCACCGTGTTAACATTGCTGACAGTACATGTCACTATATTATGCAGTTGTCCTTGATTGTGTTTCAGTGTGTTAGCGCCAACGCAGCATGTTCCTCATCGACAAACACTGAAACCGTCAGTTTGCCTCCATGGAGGTCGAAAACCTACTGCACCCAGTAGTAGATACCCAATAGAAAGCACCATCACACAAGATGACACCATGCGAATGCAATTACGTTTGTGTTTCAGTTCCTTCAGATCTTGCACATTTCATTTTGTTTAGGTTTTTTTTCCAATGTGTAAAACAACACCTTTTCCAGCAATGTACACTACAATCTATCAAGATGGACGACGCAGCTCCTCCTCCCACCTTACAAACACGAAGCCAAAAGATCCCGGATATGACTCGGCGCTGCCATCGCGCGCTGGCGACGTCATTGGGAACCAGACTCTGCGCAGCAGTGATCGGTTATCGAGGTCCCGCCGATCCACGCGCTTGACCAATCGAGAATCGATCTCAGCTGTCAATCATGACGTTTCCCCTTGTTTTTTTTCATAGCATCAAATAACGAATCAACCAAACTGAGCTAAAATGACAGAGGCCATCTTTGGGGGAAAAGTTATTTGACCTGTACCTCGACGCTTTAGTCACATGGTAGAGACGGGGTGTATGTATACTTCACTACGGCCGAGTTCTATGATCCCTACGTGTTTTGGCTTCACTTTTGGGGAGTTGTCATTAATCAAGGTGGCCTCATCAAATGCGATAGGGGTTTGCAACCACCAGGACCCTTGTTGGCCGTCCAGCCAAACTGAATAACCGAGCAAAAAGAGCCTCAGTCAGGTATGTGACCAAGAACAACAACACTCAATCGCTCGAATAAAACTTCACAAGGCCTCATGCAGAGAAGCAGCATTTCAAGCCACTGTGAGTAAAAGACTCGAATGACTCCGAGTCTGCTTTAAATGTTTTTGCCGAGCTGAATTTAAAGGATAAGGAGGGTGCATGACGAATCAGATGACTGTCCTTGAGCGCCTGAGCCGAAGCCCAGACTTAAACCCCACAGAACATCAGAGGAAAGATCTGACGGTTCACAGCAGTTCACGGACGCTTTCCATTAAAATCCGATGGAACGATGAAGAGGAAAGAAACGGGGGTTGTCGGGGTTCATGCGACACTTTCTAATTTATTTGAAACCCCTCATTGTTTTTGATCTATTTTTTGCGTCTTTCTTTTGCGGATTTTTTAGTAATGCTTAATTCCCAAAACATCCCAAACCTTCGGAACGCTAGCTCAGCACAATGAATGTAATCGTTGCACGTGATTTACTTCCACTGCTGCTTCCGTCAATGTAGAACATGTTCGAGAGGTACTCCATGTCAACCGTGACTTGCGGCCGCGGCTCAATCTTTCTCAGAGGTAGCGAAGACCATCACCTCATCTTGACTCCGACTTCGCCATGCTTCGTGTGGTTACGCGGGGCTATCCGGGCAGGCAATGAAATGTTGACATCCACCTCCGGGGTTTGAACACAGCACTCCAAAAACGTTTGATGTGAGTGCGCTCTCAGACAATAATCTGTGCCAACAGACAGAAGACTCCTCGCAATCAAAAGGCCCCACTTGCCAAACGGGTGGGTGCTGAAGTTGGACGCCTGCACAATCTATAAAAACTCTCCTCGACTCCTTCTCACATTTCTGTGTTCCGGAATAATCTACGCAGCATCTGCCTGCAGTGTTTTCTGAACACGTTATGGCTGTAACTCAGGAGGGGCCACGTTTTTCTCTAAATATGACCTGATGCCAAATATGTGCTCTCTCTCTCGTGGAGCTTGTGCAGGGTTGAGATTGGTCAGCTTCGCAGGAAAGAAGTCAAGTCAAGTCACTGTAGCCCGGAGGTGGAGATCTGGGAGAGAGAGGGCAAATGTGATAAAGTTGCTCTATTTCTGAAGATCTGACGCGTGGTCATGCTGAGAAACAGGATAGTGGCAGTTTCCGACGTTTGCATCGAGAAAGACACCAATCGGTTTTTAAAATACACTATCGAAGCAACCGCACACTGGTTTAATCTAGCAACCCAGCAGGATGTTAAATATTCAATCCAATTTTGGTTCACATTAGCTCAAACGTTGGGTTCATTGCAGCCGATAAATTGCTTATTGTATTTTTCATGTTTTGTTTCAAGGAAATCTCCACCGGCATATGGTGGTAAAGTTGCAAACCAACTGAGCAACCGACAGGGGACACTTTATGGTGGCGCGCCGCTGATTCAATTTATGTTTTCCAGCAGCGCTGAAAATTCAACGCGGGTGCGTCGTATTCTGGACCGTTTTGAGCAACAACCGTTTTCAACACGACGTAGCAAACATGGCGACTCACGCGGAGGTCGGGTCCACCTCATGGAACTATATTTAACTCATTCAGAGTTGACGGGTGATTGTACATATATGAACACATAGTTATGGAGGATATGTTCAATTTCTGTAATTAAGTTCTTTCTGAATATTACACATTGTAGCTTTAAATTACTTTGTGGTGCTTGTCGTCTATTTCCGGAACACATCCAATTTTTTCCAATGCAAATCATACAGGCAATAAACAACTCCCAAAGAGAAGTTCACAGAGTCGACACCGCTGTTTGGGTTCGTACCGCTCTTACGACTCCTGGATTCAACAAAAACAAGGTGGCGCTAGCCAAACTGCCAAACTCGATTCAAAAGCAGCAGTCCACAAGCTAACGGGTGACGTCACGTGGGCTGAACAAACGGCTAAACCAGCAGCTGAGTTACACAAAATTGACCCAACTCCCTATTAAATGACCCAGAGACTGAGTTGCCCAACGACATGGGAGGAAAAACATTGTCTCTGGTTATGCGTCTTGTAGCCGAACCATTTGTACTTGTAGTCAGCTGGATGCTCTTTCTCTTCTATGTCCTCCATCATATCTGGCCTCTCTTGCTGTATCCTGTTCTTTTTTTTTCGAAGGCAATATGACCCAATTTATTCTACCAAGCTTCCTTCACTCCTTCACATACGCCCCCCCTCTCTCTCTCTCTGTGTCTCTGTCTCTTGCTGCGTCTTTGTTTCCAGGTGTCTAGCTGTCTCTTCCTCTCTTGCAGTCGGCATGGCAGCGCAGGACTTAACTGCCACGTCGCCTGTTTGCGGATTTAACACGGCTTTTCTTTTCTTTTTTTTTCTGCAGGCGCTCTGTCGTCTCCATCTTTGGATTTTCTTCTGCTCTCGACTCCTGCCCTCAGCCCCGCCCCACCGGGCCCCTCCAAATGTCACTCCTCCGTGTTATGGGAGGCAAAACAAAGTAGACATGATTGTTCCCTCTCTGCGTGTGTGTGCGTGTGTGTGTGTGTGTGTCGCTGAATCTCTTTGTCTGTGTGCCAGTGTAGGTGAGAGGTGCAAGTATATATCCACTTAGACAGGACAGTGTGTGTCTGTGTGACCGACTTACCTGTGTGTGTGTGTGTGTGTGTGTGTGTGTGTTCTTGTGTATGAAAGACTTTTGACCCTTTCTTTTTCACGTGGACTTTTCCATCAGTATTTTTTTTAAATGTCAGGTCGAGGGAAAAATAAACTGCGTTTGTTATCACAGAGACTCGACACACTTTGAGTTTTGGGGTCTTTTTTTGCCTTTCGTTTGACGGTTGACGGCCAAACGCGCAGAGTTGGGCGATGGTTCTCTGTGAGCTCAATCGCTGCCAATTGGCCCATTGTTAACATGAAATATTGATTGTTGAGAGATCCGGCATCTGTCGGTGATACCACACCATCGAATTTTGGTAATGTGCTGATGTGATCAAATGTGAGATTTTGTATTGTTAGTTAATCATTAAATGCTTATTCGTCCGATCATTACATTTATATAGAACGTATAGCAAATATCATGCTTACCTCCAAAAAATATCCAAGGTTTGTAAAAAAGACAAATGTATTCTATGTATAAATCTGAACCAAGACAGAATATGAACAAATATCTCTGAAGGTTCAATCTCACGGTGAACCCATTTACCTGTATCTCTGTTTCCGCGGCAACCAGGTGGGAGTCCGGCGACCACGCGAGCAACCGACCGGACCTTAAACTCGGAGAGCTTTGCACGGCTTAACCTCCGTGTACACGTTTGTGTGTGTGTGTGTGTGTGTGTGTGTGTGTGTGTGTGTGTGTGTGTGTGCAAGACTCGGCTGCATGTCCGTCACTGACTGTAGCCAGGATTTAGTTTTTTTTGTATGAAGGGAGTGTGGCTGTGGATGAGTGTACGGCTTCACATAGTCTTACTGCATCTATATGAGTTTGTGCGTGCGTGAATATGTGTGTGTGTGTGTGTGTGTGTGGGTAGTTTTCCGTAGTGTAATTGTAAGTCACGACTCGAGCAGCTGCTGTCAAATTACCCTGCAGAATCACAAAATTAAGTCTTACATCTGTAGAACTGCTCTGCAGACAAGCCGTGCGTGTGTGTGCGTGCGTGCGTGTGTGTGTGCGTGTGTGTGTCTAGGTTTTTTCTCATTCTTTCTGTTGTGAGGACCTCGATCTGTTCACACAATCAAATTATGCGAAATTATTTTTCCTTGTGGGGACAAATCGCAAGTTCCCATAAGGTAAATAATGAAACGTTAAGGTGAAGATCTGTTCTCGTCTGTTGAAGGTTTGAAGGGAGCAGATTCTCTCTCCTGTAGAGTTGAACGCCCCCCTGCCGGTTGTCCCCTGTCTCTTTCATCCGTGTCCAACATGATGTTGAGACAAGCTGTCACAAAGGTCTGCTCCTTCCAGTTAAACTGAACGAACACCTCGGGAACAAGGGGGGGTTTTTGTTGGGTTTTTTCGGTATCAAATGACTGAAAAACATTTATTTTTCCTTCTATCCCGTTGTTCCTCTGACATCAACATTAAAAGACAAGAGGAGAACGTGTTTTCGACAACTGAAAGGTTTCTCATCTGTTTCAATTACCAAAACACATGCCCGCAGTTTTATTCCATAATTCCCCCTGTTGAATAATTTTGCGTCTGAAACACATTAATCAGCAACACTATTCACACTTGCAAGAAAATAATAGAATATATTACAAACATATTTTCATTAGGTTGCAGACTCAGTGCCAGACTCTTTTTTTTTTTTTCTTCTTTCTTCTACACATTCGTACTGTGCTGGTGAAAAAAAAGGCTTCATTAATGAAATATTCTCTCCGTCCAATATTGCTATTGTTGAAAATGTGTTGCAGAAATGGAATAGAACAGATTCTCAATAATTGGAGACCACAGACTCAGTCAGCATAGCGCACGCACACACACACACACACACACACTTGGGAGACTCGCCCACTTCTCTCTCTCCATGTCAATAATTAATATTGCATATTGAACAAATGATATGCTGTTATCTTAATATCATAATATTATATTATATAATACAATACTACGTTGTGGTATAATTATTATTACTACGTGGAGCCTGACTGAGCGCTCACCCACTGCACGTCCACCTACACCTGCAACCTGCACCCATTGGACGGTCCTAGCTGTCAATCACACAGTATCCTCGCCCCATCGCATACCCACGCTCTATTTTCTATTTGACTCTTCACGGGACCATCATTTAGAAAATGAAAACATTCCTGTATTGAACATGGATTGATCCATAAACTCCTCAGGAAAATGTTTTTTTACTGACGCTATAAATCAAGTGAGAAGTTGAGTCATTTTCTTATAGACTTCTGTAGAAACAACCAGTGGAGTATATAATCTTTTAAAATACCAACATCAAAAATATTGATGCAGCCTTTGTATATTACAGTCATAAAACACTGCATGATCGCACCATGATGTTTTCACTGCTGCACTGTGGCCACAGAGCCATTATGTTTTACGACTCATATCAATGGTGACGTGACAGATTAATTAGACATCAGGCGATTGTATTTCATGAATTTCGCAGGTGTCGCCATGGAAACCTACGTTTTACACGTTCCCGGCTCATTGTTAGTCAAATAGCTCATTCCCCTTAAACACACTGTTTGTGTGAAGAGGAAAATAATGGAAAAGGAATCACAATAGAAAGAATAATGAATGTCACATCTGAGCTTTTAGGAAGAGAAAAAATCAAAACCAACGTCACTTGCAGCGGTGACACTCCGCTGGATATGAATGTGTAATGATTATTCACGCCCGTTTCTTTTGAAGTGTGTGATATTACCGCTCACGACGGGAGCCGAGAGAAAAGTTCAGTTCCTGGTTAGCAGGGCTGGGTTTTTTTGGGGAGGATTTCACGTATGACAGTTTCTAACAGTGAGAGTTTACTCTGATCACACACCGTCTTTCATGCGACGGCGTCGCCTCTGCTCCTCTCTTTCATTCTCTCCCTCTCTCCTCTCAGAAATTATCTGAGCCGTCTGCCTCCTCGCTTTTCTGATTTTCCACCGATTTTCTTTCTCTTTTTGCTCATCTGCGGTCGTCATTACTTCAGGCTCCTCTTGATCTCTCTCAATCGTTCCCTCTTTAACTCCCGATTTTATTCTGCCTTATTACGCTGCACTCCCCCCTTTAAAGTCTAGACGACATTAAGAGTGAGATGACAGCATTGATCATGTGGTTAAGCAGCTAAAAGGAATTTTCAACACGTGACCTCGCGTGACAGTCGTTCATGAAAAGTGAGGTGGCATCATGTTAACCCCCGTAAACATTTCACGTAAGAGGTTGGATGCACCGATTTATTGGTTTTACAATTAAATTAGCTGATATGAGCGTTGCACAGACCCAGTGTGATATTTTCTGTAGTTTTCTGGCAGCTTCTTGGTAGTAAAATGGCAAACCGCAACCAGCTGAGCGAACGACAGGGGACACTTTACTGTGGTGCACTGTTGATCCCATTTCCAATTTCCAGCAGTGTTGAAATTTCAAAGCGAATGCGACATATTCTGGACCGTTTAGTTCAACAACCGTATCAACACGACGTTGCGAACATGGCGACTCACACGGAGGTCGGGTCCCCCTCATGGAACTATATGTAACTCACTAAAGTTGACGAAAAAACCTTGGTTCTTTGTTGCAGGTGACACATAGTTATGGACAATATATTCAATTTTTTGTGAATAAGTTCTTCTAAATATTACACACTGTAGCTTTAAGTTTGTCGATATGCGGTGAAATGAAAACAATCCAAATTCTATAAATTTATAGTTATTGATAATAAAATGTATAGTTAAACTGTCAAATATCAAACCTCAGTTACATTTCTTTAGTGGCAAGAGTTTGATACTGACATTTTCTAAATTGTTGCCATTCTTTAAAAATATATTTATATATTAGCCCATTTATTGGTGTCAGAAATATTTTTCTCCTTAATATCTGTATTGGGATTGGCTGCCAAACATCCATATCGGTTGGGATCTATTTCCACACACTACTGACTCATTCTTTAATACTACGACTCATTCATTAATTCTTTTCACCCTGACCAATCACCATTGTCTGTATTTTAAACCGAGTCATTTTACTTTAAAAAACCTTTTTACACTTTCATGTCACGGACAGTCTGAACCTTACAACTGTTGCTATACTCCGACAAAATCATCAATTCTAAACATTGACCCTGTGCAGCACATGTTTGCGCTCAGGGAGAAAATAACGCTGAAATATGATGTTCTTTCAAATTCAATGTTTTTCTTTTTCCCTCGCAGAGGTGGTAATGGTGCCGCGGTGAGCCAACCCCGCTGTGTGTACGCACATCAAGGGGCATAGGTTTGGTTTTATATTTGGTCGGACATATTTCCTCATATTTCTTAAATACACACTTGCTCTCTGGCTCTCTTCATACATATGCATACACACACACACACACACACACACACACACACACACACACACACACACACACACACACACATATGAACAAAGAGCCTGACTCTGCAGAAAGTTCGCTTGAATTGAATGTATGTTTTCTGGTATAAGTTTGCCTGAGAGTGGACTTTTATTCACTGATTTCAAAACAGACAGACCTTGCTCTGTTTGAATCAACGATGTGCTGTGAGCCATTTTTCTGTTTATGTCTGTCTTTCATATTGTCGGTTTATGCAACACAACTCAACATTTGAATGACAAAGCCAAAGTGATGCTCAATCTCATATTTAATCTAGAAGGGGGCTCAGGAAACGTTCACCTCCGCCGAGGCAAACGCCCAAAGTTAAAGAAAGTATTTCCCCACAATAAAAACATTTTTATAACTTACTTTCAATTTATGTTTTAACTACAATACTCAACCATTCACACATCCCAGCCCTCTGTCTGGATCGGCCTGAAAAGCAGACAGAGCTGACCAGATGTCTCTCTCAGTCGCCACATCCTTCATCTCGTCCTCAGGGACCCCGAAGGTGTTCTCAGGCCGGATTAGATCAGTAATCCCTCCAGTGGGCTCCCCCTTCGACTTGAATGTGCCTGGGCCGCCTCAACCGGCCCCAATTAACATGATTTGTTGACTGCGGCTCAGCTTGTCCCCGGATACACAAACCTTCATGGTATCCTCAGCTATCTGTGAGCGAACGTGCACAGACACAAAACCAAGGACGATCATTTTGGCTGCCCTTTCCCCTTTTTGATCACTGTCCAAAATTTATGACCATGTTCATCAGATCGCAAATCCCAAGCCTCATCCTTGAGAGCCTATCGACACCTACTGTAAACCACCACAGCAATAAGACAGGAGGTCTTGTGATTTCATGCCAACGCCACACACACACTGGGAACCAAGGAGACACTTGCACATTCAAAACTCCAACATGGTCTCTGGCTCATTAATGACACACTGATAGGCTCTTATGATGAGTACAGAGTAATGACAGGCGATTCAAATCAATTGGCTCGAGGGCCAATCGACGCGGACATGGGAATGTTAAAAATTCACTCCACGATGACGCTGCAGGAACCAGCGAGTACAACATAGAAGTAGAAGAGAGTGGAAAAGTAGAATAGAATCTTTCAATATGAAGTAAAAGAGGGAAAAATATTACAAGGTTACAAATCTAAGAGTCAGCACTATGAATATAAATGCACAATACAGATGACATGAATGAGAGTGGGACCGCCTGTGAATAATTCTCATTGAAAAGCAGGCAAGTGTGGTCACTCGCTTAAGAAACTGTAAATACTGAGATTAGTCTCCACGGTATTCTGGAATGAAGAAGACGTTCAGTTGAATGTGTTGCATCGTAGTCCCTTGATTTGAATTCGGTCATCAAATGACTTGTCAGCAGACGCTGAACTAATCTTTTCATGGTTCACGTTTCAGTTTTTTACTTGACAAAAGGCCATTGTTTACAACATGTCAGAAAAGAGTTTTTGTCTCACTGAACGTTACAGTCGGTAACTGGCGTGATGAAGTGAGTGGTCTACCGGATGTAACTGCTCCACTTTATTGTGGATCTGGAGACTCCGACTCTGATCAAGATCACTCTGATTTTTTTAAACATATTTTTTTCCCCCATTAAGGGCCTCAGTGGACTGAAGCACTTTACAAGTTGAGCTCTGATTAAAAAATGACAATTTCCAGTTACTGGACTCGCAAACTGTGAAGCGTCTGAATTAAACCGAGTGGAGGATTTTTCCTGCACCGCTGCCCCTTGTGTGATTCCAGGTCACCGACTATATCGGCTGTGAATATCACATGGCAACTACCCGGCGATTACACTAGGTTTTATTTGAGCGTATATGGCATGTGCTTGACACTTCTGCAGCGCAAAGGACCCAAACTGAACAAAATTTAGTTTCACACTGGGTAGAGGCCCATTCACATGCTCTCATACTGGCATCATGGGTTGGGGAGGGTTGGGGGTCCAAACTGAATAAACTTAATTTTCCACATTGGGAAGCAATGAATGAATTTGATTTCTTGTCATGCGGGGAACCAGAGTGAGTCAATGCGGTCTGTCCCCTCTGGGAGCCGTGCTCCTTCAAATGGACTCTTGTCATGCGGGGGTCTGATCTGAGCACCTGTGGTGGAGTGAAGTGAAAGTGACCTACCTAACCCTCATGGGGAAACTAGTGGGTGGATTTAAGAAGCACGGGCCGAGGAGCAGCAGGCAGGTAAAGTAATGTTGTCCGACCCTTTTTGCATGTTTCTTACCCGGGAACTCCACCACTCTGCGCTGTCTCGGTTCATAGTGTTTCCTCTTCCTCAATTCTTGATGGGTGACAGAACAACAGAAATCGTTTTTTTATTTTTTTTGTTATAAGATACTGCGGAACGTGTTTTGCATCTGGAATACACAGTGAATCCAATTCTCTTCCAGTAGGTTGCAGGATGGAAAAGCTGCAGTACTTCATGACCTGGAACTGCTGTCATCATACCCTGAATAATATTAACTAATTTCGGTGGTGTACCTCTTTTACTATGCCACCCTCCTGCCCCTCTTTTATCTTAATCCTTTGCACAAGTGGGAATGAACGAGTTTTAAATATGGAAGAGGTGCTCTCAGTGTACCTCGTTCTACCCATTAAAGCTACACAAACCACTTTGTTCCTCGCAGAGGTGCCACATCAGCATATCTCACAGTTCATCAGGGGTTGCGGTGAGTCAAGGTTTCCCCGGGCTTTTAACAGAGGCTTAAGTGGTAAGATTGCCTGGTTTGCATGTGAGGACAAGACTAAAATAGTGTATCACTCTAGGAACTAATGGAATAATGCTTTTGTTAAAAAGAAACAAGGAACCTGAGTACAGAACATGTAAAGGGTAATTTGTAAATGCAATACGAATAAAGCAACTGCGCCTTCAAAGCTACTTTGGTCACTGCCCAAATCTCCAGTTCGTTAGCTGAAGTTTGCTGACTAATGGGGCCAATAGAGGTTAATTCAGACTTCGTCTTCCTGCAGCGGAGCCAAATCCCTTCCAAACAATCATGAAAAAAGGCTGGTAAGAGACATGACGCGGCTGAGCGGGTTCTTACAAGCACACTGACAATATTTCTTTGATCAACGCCGCAAGTGTTGATTTAACTGACGCTGAAAAAACAGCTACGGCAGCTTCTGTGCCGACTGACAATGCATCAACGGGATGGAAAACATCAATCGTTAGCGACTGTTTGGGATGAAATAACGCGTCTCCCCAAACGTGAACACAAAATGTCTGATTGAATAACTACCAACCCTCTCCCCAGCCACGCTTTCCAGCTCCTCCTGGGGGATCCCGAGGCCCTCCCAGGCCAGATGGGATATGGAAGTTCCCCCCAGCAAGTTCTTTTGGTCTAACCCTAGGTCTCCTCCCAGTTGGGCGTGCCCGCTAAACCTCCAAAGGGAGGTGCCAAGGTGGGATCTCGAGGAGATGCCCGAACCACCTCCACTGATCCCATTTCGACGCCGAGGAGCAGCAGCTCTACTCCGAGGCCCCCTTCTGGATGTCCGAACTCCGCACCCCAGCCTCTGAGGCTGAACCCAGACACCCTAAGGAGGAAGCCCATTTTGGCCGTTTGTACTCTCATTCTTTCGGTCACTACCCACAGCTCATGAGCGTAGGTGAGGGGCGGTACATAGATTGACCAGTTATTTGAAAGCTTTGCCACATGGCTTCACCACCAGCGTCCCGCACAACGTCTGGCATTGCTGTTGATGCCGCCCATGCAAACATAAATGTGTAAAACTTTCTCGACTTTTGGTCGATCACAGCGGATGTTCTTTGGTTTGAAGCGTCCACATGATGATGATCATAGTCATTTTCAGACTAAGCCTTTGTACGTGTAGCCTCTGCCAGTACAACAGCACTGAGTTTGAATCATGATTTCATACATTGTATGTTACCTGTTGTAGAAATAGAGTATGTCTCATTTGTCTCAGATATTTGCAAAGGGCAGGTGTTAATCACGTCTGGGGTTTGTTTCCCTTTCGACATTTTGTCTCAACATCAGGGTCACTGATTGAATTTTGATGGAACGACACACTAAAGAATGGGCTTTGTTCATATTAAAGCGAATAAATAAGAGTGAACAAAGTTTGATGCATGACCCAAGAAAAGGTCATATTTGTCAATCCCCCCGATAGCCAATGAATACTTGAGAAAGAAGTTTGAATGCTATGATCTGTGAAGAGATAGTGCTGTTTCCTTGGAGATGAGGCAGCGACTTTGTCAGCTTATGAATATAAAGACACGTCAGCTGACACACACTTAACCCACCTGACTGTGTCGACACTCTGCTTTCTGTTGTTCTCTGTGAGCTCAGAATGTAGGTCACAGGGAGACGGAAGCAATTCTTGATATGAGCATAGACATATGACTTATGCAAGGTAAAAGTCAAGAGATACAATATATTGGGGATTCTCTCTCTCTCACACACACGACGCCACCGTCTGTGTTGATACATCTGGCGCGGTCGGAAAATGAATCAGTGACTCTCTCTTTCTCCATATGTTTTTCTTATGGTCATGATGTTAAGTAAACATCATTGTATGTTATTCTTTTCTTTTCTTTTCTTCATAAATATCACAGACGAAAAAACGAAACTCTCCCATAGGATGAATGATGTAGGTCACCATATCAGAGCAGGGCTTGACTTCATATGATTGTGTGAGTGGGTGGCGGGTTGAGTGCACAGGCACGCGCACACACACACACACACACACACACACACACACACACACACACACACACACACACACACACACACACACACACACACACACACACACACACACACACACACACACACACACACACACACACACACACACACACACACACACACACACACACACACACACACACACACACACACACACACACACACACACACACACACACACACACACACACACACACACACACTTGACAGACATTTAACATATACCAGACATTTACAAAGTGGGAGGCAGGCGTCCCCCATGGTCCTCCTCCAGGGCCTCCCAAGTTTCAGGGGAAGCTCAGTGAATGGAAGTGAAAATTTTTTTGCATTACTTAGCAGATTCGTTTAGTTACATTAAGAGATTAAGAAGTTTATACGAGTGCATTAAAGACGGTTACGTTAACACTTTCTATGTCTCATTTTTAATATCATTGGGGTTTTTTTCGCCCAAAAAAGAAGAGCCGACCGTCCGTGGTTGCTCAGCTCTTCCAATCCCACGGCGGGTCCACGCTTCCAGGCAGGTTTAAGGACGATTGTAATTATCACTTCCATGTTATTTTTGAACACACAGCGATTATTAAGAAACCCCCAGGAATGTCACAGTCTGGATCAGCGGCCGGGGGTGACTTTTGTGTGAAATTGTTTCTTTTGCGCGCCGCCGTGTGAAATTTGCTTTTCTGATCAAAAAGAAGAAGTAAAAAAGAAAAGAAAAGAAAAAGAGTGAGCGTGAAACTTATTCAAGCACAGACATCTGCTGACATTTGGACAATGTTTTTACACCGTTTGGGAAGCAAACAAGATTTCTGATGGAAGACTTTCTTCACGCATCTGATATTCCATCATCCAAAGAAGAAAAGGGACAGTGTCCCCATCACCTGATGGCGGAAATGATATACACACACATATCTATATATATACATATCTATATATATAGATTTATATATAGATATGTATATATATCTATATATTTAACTCTTACTGAATTATGTTGATGTACATCTTCTTTTTAATGAATTGATGTCAAAACATGTATCGCTATATATATATATATATGTATATATATATATATATATATGTATAGAGCAAAGGCTGCACATGATAACGAGAAAAAGATGATGAGGATGGAGAGAGCAGGGATGACAGATGAAGGAAGCCGACAGGCACAGCAGGGGAGTGATGGAGGAGAGGCAGAGGAGAGGAAGAGGGGCGAACATGGACGGGAGACGTATAATTGGCGTGAGCGTGTTTGTGTCTGTTGTGTGTGTTCCATCTGTTCACACGTTTATCTTCATCAGAACTACATATGACGACGACGTCAGCAGTTGCCAAGCCGCAATCAATGCGCGTCTAGATTTACACAAAATGTATTTCATGTTGTGAATTTTTTTTTTCTGTAGGACTGTGTGTGTGTGTGTGTGTGTGTGTGTGTGCACGTGTGTTTGCGCTCTGTTGTATAACTGCGGCTCCGTGTGGCTCCATTGTGACTGTCCTATGACAGAGACAGAGACAGAAAGAGAAATAACTCTGAGATTTGGGGAATATACAAAAGGGTATTTGTGTCCGTGTATTGTATTTTTATATCATAGACTTTATATGATTTTTTGCCAATTAATCTGTTTGATTCAATCACGGCATGAGCGCAAGTGTGTATCTACTGCCTTTATCGGAAGGTGTGTGTGTGTGTGTGTGTGTGTGTGTGTGTGTGTGTGTGTAACAGCTCATTTGTTCTACAGCCTCAGTTGTTTGTCTTCTCAACTGATAGCTCCCTCTACTGAAAAATAGGCTTTCAATTTGCGTGTGTTGTGTTGTGTTGTGTGCCTTAACTCAGCGTGTTAGTGTGTGTGTGTGTGTGTGTGTGTGTGTGTGTGTGTGTGTGTGTGTGTGTGTGTGTGTGTGTGTGTGTGTGTGCATTTTCCCAGCTAATAGAAAAGTGCCACTGTTGTAAACAAGCTGAGAGAAGGAGCGAACATTTTTCATGTGGCTCAGGGGCTCTACGCGGCGGGGCAGCGTGTGTGTGTGTGTGTGCGTGTGTGTGTGTTTGCGTGTGTGCGTGTTTGGGGCCTGCCAACTTCAGATGGCAGTTACTTATCTCGGGTACTTGCATCATTACGTCTCCTCTCTCATCCCCTCTTTGACTCGCTCATCTTCATCAGCTCTCCTCTCCTCTCCCTCATCTCCTTATCGCGATGTCCCACAGGCTACGTTCGGACTGATTCTTGGCGCGGCATTACTCCTGTTGAGCTGTTTACATGACCCCGATGAGATCCTGCAACTGAATATCTGCGTTTCCATGAATGAAACCTAGTCGACGGGGGGCTCCTCCCCCTCTCGCCGAGCAATAGATTACCTCTGCTACGCTGGAAAAGAAGTGGGGATTTTTTTTTTCTCTTTTTACTCGGAAATCCCTCTCAAGTATTGTTCCCACTGACGTCCGCAGTAAATGTATCTGCACACAGCGGAGCAGATTGGAAAAGAAAAAAAGGCACCCACAGTGAAAGTGAAGGAGACGCACGGACCTCAGAGATGATTTTTTGATGTTATTTTCAGAACATTCGACGGGATTGAAACCTGGAAGAATCCAGAAACAATCCTTTGCACGTCCACGCAGTTTTTTTTTCAAGTCAACCACTGAGCCCGCGAACTGAAGGAAGTCAGAAGGTTGTAAAGGGAAATCTAAATTGTTAGCGTTGCATTTATTTTGTAGTCAGGTGCTTAGTTCTGTCTTTAAAAAAAAAAAAGGGGGGGGTGGGGGTAGGGAACATCTCCATTTAGATTGCTTTGAGGACGCACGCAAGCACGCACACACACTATTCTCAGTCTTATATTTAGATGTACGACTCTACGAGACGTCGTCGACTTTATCCGGGGGGGGCATCAGATTCACCGGACGCCAGGTCCAGTGCAAATAGATTTTCAGAGGTAGAAATTTCTTTGTTTTGAGCGCAAACATTTCTCAAAACATGAGAGAAAAACACTTTGGATCGCAAATGAAATTGAAGTTCAACAGTTGCCCATTGTTCCATCTGTTGCTACGGTTACCGGATAATTAGATTATTACTAAAAGAAAATAGTGTCAGGTGGTTTTTAGCTGCTCGTGTGAGTCAAGCTCCAAAATCCCGACATCCGATATTTCCCATAATGCAGTTCAGTCGATATTTATAAGAGCCCTTGTGCAAAACTCTCAAACTCCACGTCTCCAGTTTGTAATCCAGGCTTTTACTGTTTAAAGCTTTCGACATCTCAAAGTCTACTATATACACTTTATATAGATACACCACTGATCAACATGGTTAGTGATGAGTGAACTGATCTTCACGAGGAAAAGTGAGGAGTGGCCCTTTAGTGTTACTGTCACGTGAACATACGCGATGTGAGAATTTGTTTTGCGGTTACTGTATATTTATGACCCCGCTAACCTCAACCTCTATATCCTGAATGATCTATTTCCCAATTCCCCTTATAGATATTAATAAAGTTCTACCTGATTCCGATCCGTTATAATCTCATTTCCTCCACAAACGGCTCGACTCCATGTGAATAAATCCCTGATAACAAACCTGACCTGACGTCTGCGAACTCTTAATCTCTTCAAGACCCGATGCCTCATTTCCCTTCTTGCAGACGTTTTTTTTCTCTCTCCTTCTTCCCTTCTCCGCCGAGACAGGCGCAGCAATACATTTGGGTAACTCATTGGCATGCGACAGACGGGCAGAGCTGACGAGCTTTATTAAAGGGATCTGGAGCCTGATGCTGTCTCCCCTCATTAACCTCAATAGCACCACAGACAGGTCACACACACACACACACACACACACACACACACACACACACACACACACACACACACACACACACACACACACACACACACACACACACACACACACACACACACACACACACACACACACACACACACACACACACACACACACACACACACACACACACACACACACACACACACACACACACACACACACACACACACACACACACACACACACACACACACACACACACACACACACACACACACACACACACACACACACACAATTCTTTTCCTACAGGTCACAATAACCTTTTTTTCACCTTCGCTGCCGAGAACGGGGGAAAGGGGATTCAAACGGGAATGCTGTCAGACAGGACTGTCTCCCGCAGCCTTCCAACGAAGAAATCGTCTTGTCTCCGAGTCTGACTGAAGGTAAACAACCTCGTGCTCAGGGATTTCCTGTGATGAGCTGCGTAGCCAAACTCCCGAGCACGTCTCCCGACTCAAAGTCGGAAAGTGGATTTTTTTTTTTCCTGCAGAAACATCACTGCATGTCTTTGTGCTGTTTTTTCTTCTTCTTTGTGTGTGTGTGTGTGTGTGTGTGTGTGTGTGTGTGTCGCATCTTTGAGTGCTCCGAACAACCGAGCTGCAGCTTGACTTTAGGTACACGCACCTTTTAGATTTTCAGTACCTTACGTGGTTTTGAATGTCTCGTCGAGATCAAATTCAGGTTTGCTAATAACGGATGATTGGGGAGGAGTTCAAATTTCAAGTACGTTCAAAAGATGGGATGGGGAGACCTCATACTAGTGACTAGTACTAAACAAACATACGGAATCAAGTGCAGAAAACTATGACGTGTGAGTCAGTGTTGGAGTTGACCTAGAAGTGGAACTGCTGCGCTGTGCATTTTGATACAACAGCTACAACAGCTTTCTTTGGGACTACTATGTGTGTACTTCCTGTTGTATTCAAAGTGTTCGAAATGATTTCTTTGTGCTTTTTGGACTGCGCATCGGAGGAGGATCATCATGCATTTTGCTCCTATTGACGTCGGCCTTGCCTCAATCGATGTTCGCGGAGACTCGCCGGGCACTACAGCCTTCGCACACATTGACAAATTCAAGATCCGTTTCCCCTTTTAGGGGAAGGAAAAGAGACAGAGAGACAGGAAGGGGATAAACAGCAGATCGAGACGACGACAGAGGTCAGATGTATTGAGATTTAAGGTGACACCGCTGATTAGAGAGTTCTGCGAGCTGACATTTTAGTCTTTACTGCTTAGTCACGGTCACATGCACACACACACAATCGAAGACATGTACTGTAGATGCACATAATCGCCCCCCCCCCCGTCTTCTCACGGCCGCGCGCACCCAGAGGTCGTCTCTCGTTAGCTTCATTAGCCGAGTTAACGCTGTCTCTTCGCTTTTCCTTGCTCCGCCGTACACCCAAGCGCACGTCTCTTGAGTTAAATCACGTCAAGCGATGCTGAACCGCGTCTCAGCCTGTCAACACACACACACACACACACACACACACACGAATGACCCACGAATGCACACCTGTCCACTAGGATGCAAAAGACACACTGGTGTACACGCCTACACACGTTAAAAACAAAAAAAAACAACACATCCAGCGTCCTTGTGCCTCGCTGACACAAGCGCGCAACCAATGTCCGCGTCCCCCCGTCTCATCTCGTTAGCCCCGTTAGCCGGGCTAATTGACAGTTCATTACCAGGTCGTTTCTCTTCACTTGCCAAGCCTTTTCATGGAGCCGTACTCGCTTCATTTAAAAAAAACAAAAAAATGGTTGTATTTCAACACGCGTGCTGCCAAGACCATCTGTGCGGCCAGAGACCTTGAACCAGACCCTATTTTTTTTCTCTCAGCGATAATCCAGATGGTGGGAGGTTGTTTAAAACACAGTTTGTCGTTTTTGGCGAAGGTGAGGAGGAAATAGTAATATTCGTCGAAGGGTTCCAGGTTCAAGATATCAGAGAAAAGAACCCGCTACCGTCTTACCTGAACTCAGACAAGACCCATTAAGCAAAAATAAAGAAACGCTAACGAAACCAGACTTGGGGGCAACTCCACGTAAGCCTGAACTGACCCTAGATCTGATCCCAAAAAATTAAGTCTTCCGAACTAGACCCAATTTTGTTGATGCCTAATGTTTCAACTCTTGGTCTCTCTCCACATCAGGCCACACACTGTGGGCCTATCTCGGACAAGCTGTAGCCAAGAAGTCCGCTAGCCCAGATTTGGATTTGGATTTGACCTTGGGGGGCATTTGTCCTCGAGTTGCAAAACTTGTCAGCGACTGGAAAAATCAGGCTGGAAAAATCATGTCCTGTGAGCTTGGCTTGACTCGCCGCTCAGTCTTTCCTCGCCGGTGGGTCCTCACATCTCTGTAGCACCCGTTATTTCAGTGAATCTACCGCATATTTACAATCTGAATGGAGGACATCTTGCCTGACGCCCACCGCGTATCGAAAACATATTGACGTTCAGGGAAATTTGGAAAGAGACGCCGGAGAGGCCGTCAACTCCCATTGCTGACGGTTGAGGCAAAACATGGTTGAAGCAGAACATTCCTGATACAGTCAGTGGAGCGAGGCCACTGGGCCGGCGCTCGGTGACGTTCCACGAGTGTGTCGGAACACGAGTGCGGACACACAGTCTCAGAGAGGCCTCTTGTATTCCTTGAGGACCCTGTCCTTCCTCATCCTCCTCACCGGTTGCCCTCAACAGGTTTTTTCCCCCCTCACTTGCCAGTCACCTCGCTCCCTGCTCCCGTACCTGCACATCTGTCCCTCATTCCCCACATCGGGGGCCACAGCTGTCCAGCCGGTGTACGCACACGGCCGCGCTCTCATTTCCCATTTGCTGGTGTGTCAGTGTTACTCTGCGTAACCGTCGGCGTTGCCAGTGCTACTCTGGGGGCAATTCGCGTTTGCATGCCGCCCGTCGCCGTTAACACCTGCCCGTTATCTGCCACCGCCGTTTAGACTTGCTGCCTGTCCCTGACCGCCCCCCCCCCCCCCCCCTCTTCGGACTTTCATCACGTGAGTTCTCTCGCTCGGACCGACTGCTCGTAGCTGACTGAGAGCCTTGTCTAGAGGAGTCCCTTTAATCCGAACTGCTCTGTGGTCCTGAGGTTTGTGTGTTGGATGACTCTGACCAAAGACCCCTACTAGGAGCATAGACCACCTCCAACCGAGCCTCTGATTGTCGGCTCAGGCAACTCTTGGTTTTTAAAATCAGATTTCGGAGATTTAAAAAAAAGACTCCCACTCGAAAAACCAATACATCAAGTTGAGTACCGGCCCATTTTTTCCAACGGGAGCTGCGCACTTCTCGTCTCGGTTTCCGCGAACACATCGCGCACCAGATGGTTGAAGAGGAGCGGAAACACCTTGCGAGAGGAGCCAATCCCGTCTCAACTCCGAGCTGCACAGTTGTCGGGATTGATGAATCCTTGTTAAGATCTCACTGGCAGCATGGCACTGATGGGAAAACAGTTTATATTTATTTGCTTGTACTTTACATCCCAAATAGACAGGTTTTATATCAAGTCTGTGATTATATACACACACACACACACACACACACACACCATCTACTGACTTTGTTTTATCTGTCTTTTTCTGTTGTTTTTATCAACTATGTGACAGAGACATTTGTCTTTAAAGACAGATAAAATCAAGCTCAATACCAGTGTCTGGGAGCGTTCAGCTTTTTAAATAATTTCTCTGTCTGGAACCATCAAAGTCCCCGAAAATATCTGCGATGCAAACTAATGCGGTCGCCTGTCGAGCGTTTTATCAAACACGCCTCGGCGCGCTTGGATCAATTACCGACGGAATCTCACTCGGCGGGCTCTTCTGGAGGTGGTTCCCTCTCTCTGTGAGAATATATTTCTCACCCTGTCTTTTCATTGTTACTTCTTTTTTTAAAATTATTTATTTTTCCCGCTTTGTTTTATTTTTTAACAATCACGTCTCTTATGGTTTGTTCTTACTTTCTCAGCATGCTCTTTCTTTACAGACTACGTTCATGAAACCCTTAGAAACTCAAACTACACTAACGTACAAACTCACACCCATCCTAGCTATTTATTATAGGGTTATTAAAGTGGAAATAGACAACTGTTTGGCTTTAACATGTCATGATGATCATCCGCGCTCACATTGGCCACCGGGACACGTTTTTTTCACGGAAAAGGACGACTCGCCGTCCCGCACAAAGGAACTGCGTCACCCATTGCGTAAACCAATACAACGTCAACAATGAAGCGTTCTCCTGGTAACGACTCCCATCGACGGAGAATGGGGGCAGACTGTGGAACGAATGCTCGCGAGAGATAGAAAAAAGGAACCCTGTTGACGGAGTAACAAAAGAAGGCGAAGAAAGAAAAAGAGATGAAACAAAAGTGAACCTTGGACAGGCATCGGCTCCGTGGAGAGAGCTCCGCGACTTGAGAGGCTGAATAAAAGTGACATACAGTTTGTCTGCTTTCTACTAGCTCAGTACGTAACACAACCAACCTACTCATTAACACTATCTCATATTTTTATTGAGTTTATTCGTTCAAATTGTGTTTTTTTAAACGTTTTTTTCTGCTTTGCCATGGCGCTATCTCCGCCGCTAGTCAACGCTAGGTGCCAGAAAACCATAAAGGGGGAGGAGCTTCTGTGTATACTACTTTCTTCTTCTCTGTCATCTCCAAAGTGGTTGTTGACAACTTCCTCAGGAGCTCTGAGGAAAAGTACGTTCATCCTTATCGGCGTCTCGCTACCGCAGCGTCTTTACGACGGCGACCAAACAGTAATACCACCTGGAACCACTAGGGGGGGGGGGGGGGGGGGGGGGGGGGGGGGGGGGGGGGGGGGGGGGGGGGGGGGGGGGGGGGGGGGGGGGGGGGGGGGGGGGGGCGAGGACGTCTTCTGTGGCCTCTTCAAGGCAAAACATACATAAAACATTCGACGACAGTTGAGGAGTTCCCACACTTCTACATCTTTTATGACAGTTTCGGATCCGAACATCGTGCGGCGGGAGGAAACCGCAGCCTCCGCTGAACCCCTGACAAATGAGCAAGATGAATAAAACAAACAGTCGAGGATTACATTTTAATTCTCACGAAGAAATATCTAGAGTTGTAAACCCCATGCTGCAAAATCCATCATGAATGCAACCCTGCACTTTTGACATTCCAAACACTCTGAATGTTCCGCCGGAGATATGAACACGCAGTTAATCACTCCTATCAGCTGTCAGCCACACGAGACAACTGGAGACAGAGTCGAAATATGATTCGGAATGAACGGTTTTTGAACATCTGCCCCCCCCCACCCGAAAAACAAAGAGGTAATTTTGGAAAAATGTTGTTTTGATGTGGATGACTCATGTCAGAAAAACACGATTGCATCCTCTACAATTACTGTTATCTGGGTTAAGCTGTGATGTAGTGTTTTCCTTTTTCTTTCTTTAACAGAGGCAACAGTACGGTGCTGACTCTTATTCACTGGAAATCCCTTCCAGTTTGTCGTATTGACTATGGCAATTTTTGCATCCCGAGTCTCGGCTAATTCAGATATTCTTTACTCTGTGATCTGACTTCACACGCCTACTGTCGTCTTTGCGTGTCTTGATGTAACATCAATAGTTGCTCAGCGTTTCCTGTCTTTAGGATCCGAGTTATGTTGTGGTCTGTAAAAGAGAAATAGCCTTTCAGTATGTTTTTTTATCTCCACTGTTGGAAATCATCACCGTGGAATCTGCGATGTCGCTTTAATCCCTTCAACCCCTCGTACTGATTTTCTTCTCTTGTGTATTATGTGTAAATCATTTGACCCTAACCCTTCCCTAATGAGCAAAACATGACGAAACACGATAAATATCCCCCCAAAAAATAGATATATTATGGCCACAAGGCAGAAACTCAGGCAGGAGCTTTCTCCTACTTGAGCGCTTAAACATTTCCTCATAAACGATAGTGACAGCGAGAAGTGAGATGGTGAGAAAGTGGCTGATAAATATTGCAAAGATGTTCTCGGTGATAACTCGACTTTCTTTCACCCAAGCTTTGCCAAACTTAGTGCTATACTGTGTTTGAATACCATGAACTGAGCCCACATCTTTGGTTTGATATATATATATATATATTTATGTATGAAAAATAGTTCTGTGAGTGTGGCAATGTCAGTTAAACCTGCCACAAGATTCAGTTATTCAGGAACAAAGATGTCACACGTATCTATAAAGACACTAAATGAGCAGACAGACACGACACACACACACACCCAAACCTCGTCGGCGGAGCGGGTTTTTTTCCCCGTCGTCAGACAAAATAGCTGAGCTGATGTTGTTGCCGTTGTAATTACGCCCGGGCTCACAGGGAGCCGCCGGGGTAAGCTCTTACAAGCCGCGCGTAGAGAGCTGAGGGGAGAGCAGTGACATCAGAACAACTAGGAAACTGTCACGCCGCAGCGCTGTCACACAGAGAGAAGCTGAGAGGGAGCGGGAGTGCGTCGGGGGAAATCACAGCCATCACTGTGCAAACTTATTAAACCCGAGCCGCAGACAAAGGAGAGCGGGGTCCGCAGAAGAGGGGGGGGGGCGACGGAGGCAAGTGGCGGGGGTCGGCGACACTTGTTGCCTTTGTGCAATGTCACGGCGAGTTTGAGAGCGTTCGGCAGGGGCTCGTCGGTGTGCAGAGTTCCGAACCTCCGCACGACGTCGTCGTCGTCGTCGTCGTCGTCACTTATCGCTGTTGTTGTTTTCATCTCTGTACCGACAGTCTTGAGCAGCAGAGGAGCCGCGGACAGCAGAGGCAGAGCAAGGAAAAATGCACACTGGTGCCGACACAAGGTGGAGACAAACACAAGCTCACACACACACACACACACACACACACACACACACTGCAGATTTCAATCTTCACCATTTATTTCTGTAATAAAATCGGAGCGTTTCAAAGAAAGCAGGTGAGATATGAAGACTTACGCCAAGTGCTATTGAGGGAATATGCTGAGGCTATGACCCCGCCCTCCTTGATTGTAATTGAGAGTTATTGATCGTGCCGAGGTACTTCCTGTGTGTGTGTGTGTGTGTGTGTGTGTGTGTGTGTGTGGGACTACAGGATGTGGAGGGGCCTCCCGCAACTTTGCCTTTCATCACAGTTTGTAATTCAGTGCGATTCCACTGTTGTCACAATGAACAGCTTACAGTCCAGGTTTACCTGCCCCCCCCGCCCCCCCCGCCCCCGAATGGCCGCAGCATTTCACTTTCACACCGGGGCAGTTTGGCCTTGCAGCGACTTTGTGGCGGCCCGCCGAGGATTGCTTACAGATCCTACGGTGCGGGGAGCCGTGAAGCGGCGGCTGACAGATTTTTCTAAAAGTCAACCTGAAAATGGATAATGCTCTAGATGAACTACAAAACATCCAAACATCATGTGTCAACTTTCGAAAGAACAGAAGTAAATTTGCCTACATGTGATAACTTGCTGTCGGGCTATTTACTACTTTAACAGTATATGATACACGTATTATACGCTCCCAGTAAAATTCTTACTGGGATTGTTGCGGATGCTGCTCCGCAGATCGCGGCCCCTCTTGACGGTCGCCCTGCACTCGACGTGACGGCTGTATCGACTGTGCCACTTTTTGCCGTGGGGGTTCGTGCGGCTGCCATTGCGGTGACCTTGTCAACTCGTAGGGGGGGAAGGTTGTACGGACGCAGGCTGCTACTGTGTCCTCAGGTAATCCATATGTGTAATTAAGGATCAGGGCCGGTGATTACCTGTCTGTGATCAATAACACACCAAGTCATATCCTTCCTACCTCAGGCAATTGGAAAAAACACACACACACACACATTCACACACACACACACACACACACACACACATACGTAGTGTAGCAGTGTAACTTTGACTTGAAAACAGCCTTCTAATTACATACATGTGACATACAGTCTGGGTCTCGACTGTACGGTTACTGTCCCTATTTAAATATGGGCATAAATCCATCTGCGTTACGGACAGACAGGGAATTATTACATGCTCAACGGTTAATTGCATATGAATATAAATATATATATATATATATATATATATATATATATATATATTACTTGCTTTGGATGATCTGCCTTTAAAAAGGGGACCCTATTTCAGATGTGTGACCAGGCCTTCATCGTGTTCCGCTATTTATTTAATAAATAGATTGTTTATTCCCCCCCCCCCCCCCCCCCCCCCCCCCCCCCCCCCCCGAGGGGCCCGCTGTGGCTCAGACACAACACTTATTAGAGCTTCCTCATGCAGGGTGTCAATTATTCATCCTCTCATTTAGTGACCGCGTATTAGAATGCGCGGCTCGTAGCACACAGGAGAGACGGTGGCAGGGGCTTTGTGAGTACATTTCAGAAGAACTAACGGGGTTTCTCAATAAAAGGGGGACTTTTGCTCTTGGAAAAGGGGCCGTTTCATAACAGTGCCCCGTGTTGGTGGAAAAAAGAATACGATGGGATGCGAGATGGCTCCTCTTCCCCATTGATGGCGACCTTCTGCGATGCAAAGGAGCCGAAAGGGTCTGTGACAGTCATGTGGGGGGAATCACGGAACAATATTGTGCACAAATCATTTTTGCTACTTTTTGCTGCCTGGGGGCAACACTTGTTGGACTGGGCAGCTGCCCGATGTGTAGAGAAATGAATATGCAGGGGGTAAGTGAGCTTAGCATTAGCTCCATCGGAAGGTGGACACACGAGACTCTATCCTCGCCATCTAAATGCAAGGATCAAACGCATTGGGACGTGTCCAAATCCACACCCAACAGGTCGTAAGTGCAATGTGCAGGGTTCTAAAGGGTTGTACTTGGTCTCCGAAACAATCGTGGGTATGTTTTAATCGTAACGTGCTGTAAACCAATCCCTTTGAAGGCCAGGTGTCGTGGCCGATTTACCAGGTGGTAAGAAAGATGGAGGAAAGTGGTCTGTCCCAACACAGACGTGTACCTTTGTAATGTGTCATTACTAGTGCACATGCTTTATGCATCTGTAGGAACATGTCACTTGACTCTTCACAACTTGACGCTTGGCAACGCGCCCTTAACATAACACTGAATCGCTGTAGGACACCTGTATAATTGTTCTGCAATAGTCCGTCTCAGGTTAGATGAGGTAAAATTAAATTTGAATTCAAATTAAAATGGGATTTTCTGTATATACTGTATAATCAAAGCCTCTTTGTATGTATTGACCGTCCCTTCGAGTGTTTGTCTGCACTCAATCGTGACATCATCAGTGCGGCCCTTAGGTACGAACAGCGATACATCCGTTTCAAACAAAGTAACCCGCCACTGGCCACGTACTTCGATCCGTCCTTTACGTTGGCGCGATTGCTAAGTTATGCATCCACTAGAGGGCGACGCACAGTCAACGGTCCCTGACAACAACAAACATGGCGACTGTGGAAGAAGTTCTGCTGGCGTTCCTCTTAAGAAGAAGGTCAAAGCTACCGCGCTGGTGGCGACGTTTGTAGTTCCTTACCGACTCGTGAAAGTCTCTCCTCAAAAAGGTCCAGCCACTGTCGGAAGCTCTTCCTCGTTTCTTCCCTGCGGTCGTCTCTCGCTTGGATAATTGGTTACGCCGTCCCGCTGCATTTTCCGGCGGCACCGCTCCGTTTCATCCTATCAGACAACAAGTAGGGACATTTTGAACACAGAGTTCGGACAAACGGTTTCCGTCCATAACGTTGAGCATGAATGAGCCTTTATGCTGAACCGTCTCGACTCAGGCTTTACATCCCTGTGTGTCACACTGAATGTTATCGAGACGTCAACGAGACGAAACACAACTTGTCGATCCCTCTGTTTCACCGAATCGTAGTTTTGCCGTAGCCCGGGTGAGTTGATCCCAAGTATCATTTGGGACATGAAGTTAGCCACCTTTGACCTTTTGCAGACACGGAAACGAACCTGTTGACGAGCGTCTCAAACCACAGCCGAAATATTTGCATTTTCACCCACGAAAGATCGATGTCAGACAGAAATATTCATCAAAGTCATTTCAGTTTCATACTGAAAAAAACCCAATTGGGTTAGTGTTGACGGTTAAAGTTTAGTGTCCCTGTAGTGACTTGAGTGATCACATTACAGGCGGAAGACTGCGAGATACAAGCATCTGTCGAAATGGAAAGGCACGGCTGGGAAAAAAATCTACAGAGACCGGGGAGAAGCAGGTGCTGCGCAGGATCCTGCACGGTTCGGGTGCGACTTTGACGTGATCAGATCACTTGACTTATTCAATATCAGAGGAACAGGGCGCGAGTGAAGACAGCGAGTGCTCTCCAGACAAATGAACCCTCGTCGTTCCAGCGCGGCTCCGCGATTAAAGAGAGGCCCAGACTGAGAGAGAGAGAGAGAGAGAGAGACGGCAGATATTGGATGTGAATAATGAGGCTAACAAGACGAGACGTCGGTCCGAGACAGGCGCACACAGACCGAATGGGGGGAATCGCTTCAGATCGCTGGGGGTCTGGAGGGAATCCAATTAGAAGACGATCATTGCCGATGAGGGAGTTCTTCAATATCGCAGCTCTGGTCCAACGAACCCGGCTGACGGCGCGACACACACCTCGCCCTAATCCATTCGCCCTGAAACCGTCTCCAATCCGTTCTTCAGATGGCCAAGAGTGCAGAGAGCAGCGGGTCGCGGCAGGTGGGAGGACTCTCTAGATGGATGTACATTAAAACAAAGTGCACACGCTCGGCTTTCTGTACAATGAAGCTCAAACGTCACAGTGAAGGTACAATGAAAGTGAAAGAGGCCAACACAGAGCTATATCCGGCTGAACCCCTTGGAAAGAAAACGTGGCATGGTTACCCTTCACCTCTTCCTCTCACTTCTTCCCCTGCCTCAAATAATCATGTCCCTTCACCACTTCAAATTTTTACTTCACCATGTTCTTTCTCGTCACCTCCGTCTGTCTGTCTGTCTCTGTCTCACTTGGTGGCGGTAAAAAAAAAGTGTGTGGGGGGGGGGCCGAGTAAACAAACAGCGTTCATTAAGATATATCCATTAAGAGCAAATGACAGACGGAACAATAAACGTCTTCTCCGGCGTCGATGCGTTCACTTTTTACTATGTCTCCATCAGAGTCTCCACCTTGACTCCCCGACGTTGTTCTGTTGGTTTCATTCGAAAAAGGGAACGCACGGCCCCGTCCTCTCTGGAGACGCTTTTTGTCACTTTCTCTCATGTCCCAGTTACATTTAGATGCTTCTCTCTGCGTGTGTGTGTGTGTGTGTGTGTGTGGCGTTACAAATTCTTTGGAAGACGACTCACTCAGAGTTGGCAGAAGGTGTTCAGTGACACCATGTACCCAATGCTGGGATTTCCCTACAGTCTCTCTCTCTCTCTCTCTCTCTCTCTCTCTCTCTCTCTCTCTCTCTCTCTCTCTCTCTCTCTCTCTCTCTCTCTCTCTCTCTCTCTCTCTCTCTCTCTCTCTCTCTCTCTCTCTCTCTCTCTCTCTCTCTCTCTCTCTCTCTCTCTGATTAAAATCCAAACGTCCAATCACTAAAGACGGACGCATCATGCGCCTTGACAAAGCGATGCATGAAGACCGAACGTCAGGGGAGAAAGAGGAAGAATCGAAAGACTTCACTGTGATCGTTTCCTCCCACTCCATCAAAGCAGCAGCAACAACAACAACGATCTCCCTATGTGGTGACGGAGGAGCGCGTACGCGTGCACGTCTGCCGAAGCGCCAACCAGGAGGAGAGCAGACCTCACGAGCTCTGTGTTCAAAATGAGGTCACGGCGTCTTTTAATTTACATCCATGCTGGCGTTTGTGTAAATGCTGATGCAAGACTGCACATCAACATGCCAAGAGAACCAGGTCTACCTTCTGAATGTCTCTGTTGATGATCACAAATAGGATGGATTTCCTGTTGTTTGTATTAAATGTGCATCTTCGTGCACGTATGCGGAGAGGAATGCGGCGGATGAGTTACATATGGTTTTTGCAACACGTGTTGCACGCATATGTTTGACCTCAAAGATGCACCCAATGCACTCTGGGTAAAAAACTGCTACTGCCCAGTTTTGAAAATCAGGTTGTGGAAGCAGCTGAATGCAGCTTTACATCGAATTCTGAATTTAATGACAAACAGTATATTCAAGAAATATATATAATATATATATTATTTGCATTAAATGTTAAGAGTTGCATTCATTAGACAGTGAATCCATTAAGCTAACAAAGCTGCACAAGATGCTCCGATTCGCTGAGCGACTTGCCGACTGATACAAACGCAAAACCTGTGAAAATCAGAAAAAAAACTAAATCCATCTCGTACGGCTGTTTGCTTGAATTGCTGCGATGACACAAAGTATTTTTCAATTTGCAATTTTGTTTTTTTTTCATGTTTCATTTTGTCTGGGCCATTTGAACCAAAACCAAAAGGGGCCATTTTGGCTCTAATGCCCCATCCAAAAATGGCACCTGCCACATTTGGCAAAAATTGTAAAGCTTCAACTGTTTATCTCCCTCTCACATATGTGAGCATCTCTCTGTCTGGATCTTTCTTTATGTTTTTTTGTTTTGAGTTCTCTTTATGATTTTGTGAACCGTCTCTCTGGCTGGTGTCTTCTCACCTGCATGTCCATCTCTTTCTCCTCCTCTTCTATTTTTGTTGGATGTTTTTCTCCGACTTGACTTTTCGGTCTCCATCCTTTTATCTCTCCAGCGTCTGTATTATCTACTCTCCTCCATGTGTCAGAGCGGGGCAAACAAGAAAATCAAATCACTTGAGACATCACCACAGTCCTAATAAAACGACCGGATCGCTGGTTTTTGTTCAAGCAGCTTGCTGCGACGTATGTGGTCGTTTTAAAGAAGTTCACGGCCACAACGCTCTGAGGCGAACAACTCTCGCGCAGAAAATAAGCCAGTAAACCGCCGCCAGTTCGCACTGGGCCTCTGCCTCAACTGGCTGATGACATGAAGATTTTCTAGTGTTCATTTGCGACCCCCCCACCACCACCGGAAGCGCCTGTTTTTGTTTTTCACAGAACAAATTTGACTGCCAACGAAGAAAAAAGGTTTCAGAGACAAAGAAAGAGATGAAACGGGATTAATAATAAAAAAAAACAACCCATCAAGCGATGGAACGGCTCCATCACAAGCTCAGGGAAAGTCGTTTGTGTTATACCCTAATTGGAATGCTTTGGGCTAATTCCTTGAAATACTCCCCCCCCCCATTACTTATACTGGGAGTTGGCTAAACGCACTCCCTTTCAGGAAAAAGAGTTTTTATCACGTATGATATTTTATTTAAACACGTACAGAATAATACTCGATGGCATATGGAGCAGGTTTGCTTTTCTGATACGAATGAGAGATTAATTTGCCAAATCTGCTGCGTTCATTGCTGCTGTTATTATTAACACACATTATTATCATCGGTATAACAGCCCGACGGAGCTGAAATTACACAACCGAGTCCACGTTTCTTCCTGTCTCAATTTTTTGTCTCTCGCCACTGACGCCAAGAGCTTGCTCATTTGGTTTCTCTATGATATTGTAAGGTGTCCAACTCACTCTGTGTAATATGCAGAGGTCATGTATGTTGTGATTTGGTGCTACGCAAATACAATTGAATGGTTCACACTCTTATAATAGTGTTGCTGGTGGGCTCTGTCCGCGTAAGCTATCAAACACATCTGCAGATCAGCGGACTTGTTCATTCATTTCCCATATCAAATCCAAATTGGATGGCCTGAGGCCAACACTAATTCAACCATTTTTCCTTTCAATCAGTGGCCATAATTTATTTTGGACCAAAAGAGACCCTGTGTCTCTATTTCACTTCATAGAATATAAAAAATGAATTAAAAAAAAAAAAGAATGGTTATGAAACCTTGGTCTTCTGAGGAAGTTGTTGAGTACCTGCCTGGATTCCCTCTTGCATCTATGTATGGATGCACAATGACCTGGATGACGGAGGAGAACTTTCACAGACAACAGCATCTGTCTCTTGATCAATGATTAATAAAGTTTATGCTTACAGCTGGTGAGCCACAGAGCTTTGGAGGGTGCGGGCGGTTCTCTTCCACAGGTTTCTACCAACAGTCGGCAGAGTTTTTCGTTAAATCCTGCCTGCGATCTTTCCCTAACCTTTACCAAAAAGTGTTTGTGCCTCAGTAAACCCCCCACGTAAATCAGAAAATCAGCCATGTGAATCATGTTTGTGATTCAATCAGTTTGTTATTGACATATGTCCTCGTTTGTTTCGGCGAGACATTGACGCCAAAACTTCCCCCAACTGAAAGGTCAGCATCTTAAACGGTATCTCACTGCCATTGATGTGTGAGTGTAATTCGGTGAATTATGGAAAAATGTGCTTTCGGTTAAAGCTGCAAATAGTTTGAGTCCATTCAACATACTCATATATATATTTTAGGAGGCAATTTTGAGGAAATTATTATCTTTTGTTCCAAAACGTTTTGCCAACAAAACAAAAAATGCAGCAACTCCACTAAATTACACTGTAAAAAAATTTTTGTTTGTAATTACGATCCACAAGGACACATTGAGGTGAATTACAAATGCCAATTTCTGTCAAGATATAACCATGAAATAATCATGTACAGATCTACAGACCTAACTCCTCTCTGAGATCTATTGGAAATAATGCAAAACCCCCAAAAATTTGATTGCACAATGAATATTTTCTATCTCGCTGAAAACAACTTAGTTGCATGTTCTAGAAATTAAATGATTACCTAGTGATTTAAAAAAAGAATATAACAATAATTAAAGAATGTTGTGTTTGATATATTGATGTTTGTGTGGACTGTACTGTAAATGTATGTATGTGCATTCCCATTCGTGCATGTGCCCGTGCGTGAGGTTTGTGTCTTTCGATCTACCGTTGACAGGGTTTTTATTGATGAACCCTCCAGTCATGCAAAACTCTGTTTACCCACATTGCCACCGGCATCGGCGGTGCCATGGCAACACGGTAAGGAGGATAGACAACATCACAGCTAACCTGCCCGTCGCACAGCTGGAAGGAAGCGATAGAGAGCAAGAGAGAGCGGTCAAGGGACAAAGATTGACAATGCAGATCAGCGGGAGAATGAAGGACTTTGCTTACGCGAGAGAGAGAGAGAGAGGGAGAGAGAGAGAAAACCCAAGAGTGATGCGAGAGTGATGCTGTGGTGGAGGGGCAGAAAAGAACAGATGAGAGAGTGGGGATTGAAAGGAGGGTGGAGTCGTGTAATGAAGATCTTGGTCGCAGGAGTGAAAGGGGAAAAGGCTGATGGATATATATATGGAGATGAAACTGTAATGACCTCCTTGGGGAAATTAAAAAGTTACTGTATAATTATTTATATGTGACACCGGCGCACGCATATGTCGTCGACTCACCCAATGTCATAAAAGACACACTGGCTCCCTTTACACCTGCCAATATCATGTATTGTGTTCAGATTACGTGTAGATGGGATGGAGCTATACTTTGGTTTTTCCAAATATGTTTTGGAGGAAACTTTATTTCTGCCTGGCTTCCATTTACCGACAACTCCCCCCCCCCCAGTCTAGCTAGTGTGATATTCTTTATAGCTGAGTACAAACCGACATTTTGAAGCCCGGAGTTTAGCATTTTTGGGCATCGCCATCTGTTTTTTTTGAAACAGGCAGTAAACATATGTGATATTTGGATATATTATCCACTCCACCTGCACCTGCTACTTGCACCCATTGGATGGTACTAGCTCCACACCCCGACGCATACCATGCTTTATCGTCTATTTATTGTCTAAATATATATATATATATTTTTTACAAAATGCTCTATTGTAGAAGACTTAAAACTAGAGATTGAGACCATCAACTCTTCAGGAAAAGGTTTATTTTTTTTTCAGCCAGTGGAGTCGCCCTCTGCTGGTCAATGAAGAGAATACAAGTGTTAGACACATTCGGGTCAATTTGTAAATGATCTTACGTCACAGAGAACTTCAAGAAAGTTCAGAAATGTTTTGTGGTTTTGGTTAAATAATCAAACACCAATTGCCTCCAATTGTAACCAACTCCTTCCATACCTTTTGAAATACTTTAATGTAGCGAAAGTTACTAAAACATAAAAAAAAGTTTATGTTTGCCATGGGGACACTGTAGGGGAGACTGATGGATGACTCTCAGTTAATGGTTTGCAGACACTTTCAGTGACGATACAAACAAATAGTGCTTGCTCATTGTGGGAACCGTTGGGTTTTCTCTATAATACTGTGATATTGACCTTACTATGTTAATAAAATTGAATTGAATTGAAATCAGGGACCTGCTCATTGAACATTGACTACTATGGAGAAGAACTAGCTTAAATAAATGACTCTGGTCTCTGATATTACAAGTCTTGTCTTTGTGCAGGACATCCACTTGTTCACGTACATGAATAATAAACGTCACACCTCAATGTGGTTAATGTGGTGAAAGATGAATTAGGGGATCTGATTACAGTCCGTCGTCGGAGGACGCTCAGTTCATTTGATATGTCGTCACGTAGTTCAATGCGAGAAACCACTAAAACCCAACGGAAATCACCCCAGATGAATGTTAATACGGCCAAAGCGGAGGATTGCCGTGGCCTGTGCAAAGGAAGACCGAGCGGGAAGTGTAATAGGCGGCCGCTCAGCAAACACTTTGACGTTAAGTAGATGTCAAAGGGAACGGCGTGTACCAACACCGAGAGCCACTGCAAATATAGTGAGAGGATGAAATTTGGGACGGCGGCCGCAGTCCCTCGTATCCGCCGAATGCACTGCACCGCCACATATCAGTCCAAAACAGCTTCAAGAGCCACTGCAATTATGTTAATGTTATTATTATTATTATTTTTTTTTTTTCCATCTTTCCCATGACTTTATACGAGACAAAACCTTCCATAGACAGAGGAACAACCCCGGTTCCATCATGTGCATTTGCAGGGAGCATGAAAGTCTCTGATAACACTTTTGTAAAAATACATTTAACCACGTAGCAAACAATTTGAGCTTCACAGATGCGGATGTGCAACAGAACTGTCTACTGTCATATTATTTCATGGGTCTTGATACCGATCTCATAAACACAGAGCCAACTTCATTACCCATCATTCCTCTCTGCCCCCCCCAGATGGTTATCGGACATCAGCACACCGCTTTGCGAAAGAATCCGTCACCTTGGCAGTCTCTTTACCGTGAACAGGTAATGGATACACACGCAGGTGAATGCACTGCAAGTCAGTACATATTGGCTTCACACACACACACACACACACACACACACCTCAGAGTCTGTTAATGTTGCAAACAAAGGAGGTGGCGAATCGATCGCTGGCAAGGCCAGACATGAGAAAAGCACTATAGTCAGGAAATAATGCCACACACACCGGCTGCCCGCACGGTGTGTTAAATGCTGATGGAGGCAGCGGTATGAAGGTGAACGCTTTGTGATTAGAAAGCCCTGATGAGGGAGGAAATGTTCGGCAACATTCAGCTGGCAGCTACCAGCTCACAGGCCAGAAGGTTCATTCATCAAAGACTCTCACCAAGGCCTCCGTCGGTAATCTCAGGGTCTGCAATAAAACTGCAACGCCACCGGGCCAAGTGGGAGGGTTGCCAGGTTGGCACAGAGTGTTATTTTTTAAGATGATTTTTTAAGCGGATACCGAGATCGACACGGATCAAAAACCACAAACGGGGAAATGGCTGGCTCCTGGTGTGAGATGGCAAAAGAGCGCCAGCAGCTAGTAAAGTCTCGCTCTTGGTTCGAGGGGGCGTCAAGACTTCCAGTGCGAACTCTTATTTATTTGATTTCATCCGTGGTCCTGAATTTTAAGGCATGGAGTTTGCGGTGCAGCCCAGCCACCAACTGGCAACTCTTGTTTTTTTTTCAGGAGGAAAGCAAGTAGAAGCAAAAAGTCACAAAGAGCGTAATAATAGTTACTCTTGCTGAGAAATATGACTTTAATACACTTTGACCTTTTGTTTGCAAACTTTTCTGCAGAGGTCATCCCGGATTGTGACGATGTTGTATTAGGCCACCCTCGTGCCTTCCATTTGTAGCATGCCTACAAATGGAAGATTAAGCAGATTAAGGGAACAAACATCTTAATTTCTACAAAAACTGTGATTAAAAATATAGATATTTGTCCTCAGAACTGGAGGCAAACTGGAGCTGTAATTAGTTAAGGTTACGTTTATGTCGATATCAGCGTTTTTTTAAATTTTTTTATTGATTTACCCAAATGTTGTGATGCATTAAAAATGAAAAAAAACAACTATTTTCTGTCTCTTACTATATCAGTGTCTAATGATCCCGTACAATATGAATGAATGTGCAGTAAAAAAAAAAGAAAGAAAAGAGGATTAAGTAAATCTTTATAAATGAGTCCAGCTCTGCGAGCACTAAAAGACTACAAGATTTAATTTGCTACTTGAAATGACAATGAACCCAACGTGACCGCCCACCCGACGACTGGGACCCTGAGATACAGCCTCCCCCACGTGCACCAACACATGCACACTTTGACCAAACAACAAAACTTGTCCGACCTTTTGTGCCAAAAACCCTTCTTTTTTTATTGAATACATCAACTTTGGAAGACTTGATGTGCCGTTAACCTTATTTGTATATTTTAAAGACATACACTTTTTGGTCACACATTGTTCTTTAGTCAAGTTGATGCTCTTGAGAGGATAGTTTCTGGCTGAGGGACGAGCACAGTCAAAGGTCTGTGAAGAGTCAGTTCAACCAGCTGTTCCTTTAAACACCAAAAAACCTTCCAGTGGACTTGTTATTGTTGCTTAAAGAGCAAAGGAATGTTGCACTGAATCCATATTTGTATCCATATTCCCGGTCAGCTTCACCTCAAGTCACGTTTCTCATCTTGCAGAAACTCCACTAGAATTGAAAAGGTTTTTTTTCCCTGCACATTTGTTCGTGTACAACAAAGAGACCAAGCAGCAGGTTTCGCTTTGTGAAACAAACAAGCGCTCTTTTGTTTCCATCAACACAATATTTAATTAAAACAGATGTTACGTCTGCTCAAAATGTTGGTGTTCAGAAAGCGAAAGTGTTTTCATGAAACATCCCGTCTACGTGTTTATGAAAACAATCAAATGAATTACGAAAGAAATTAAGAAAAAACACATTATTTTTGCAGGTAATAGTATCATTTAAAACATGAAATTAAAAATAAATTTGCAATTTCTCTATGCTCGACTACCTGCCACCGACGACTGTCAAACATACATGAGAAAATACCATTTTCTGCACAAGCTGCCTTGTCTGATGTTTGACGATCTGCGTCCTGTATACTTTGCACAACTTAAAGGGATAGTTCAGTGATTTGGAAGTGGGGTTGTATGAGTTACTTATGCATAGTTAGCATGTCACCTCATGGCGATGGTGATCAGCGATGTCATTTAACGGAGTTTGGAGGACAATTGGAAGTAGCGTATAAGTCTGAGTTTAGGTATGATCGCTGATCACCATCTCCATAAGGTAACATATCAACTATGCATAAGTAACTCATACAACCCCACTTCCAAATCACTGAACTATCCCTTTAAAGGGTAGGGTTAGCGATTCTGGAGAAACCCTGAAGTAGCAGTCTGATGATATTTGAACTCAAACTGGCAAAAACTGGCATGATGTTCATTTGGTCAACTATGGCCCTATTGAGAGTAAAATAGATGATAAAGCAACGTACACGATCAAGCGTGGCTGACAACTAGTACCGTCCAATCGCTGCATGGTTGCACGTGTTGCACTGCTCCCACGTCTGGTGGCCAAAAAAAACCACAAGATGGCGCTGGTCAAAATCCTAAACGCGAGGCCTTAAAGCGGCAGCTCACAAACCAACGGGTGACGTCGCGGTGGCTCGATACCGGAGTAGTGTCGTGCCGTTTGGGTGGAACAGCAATCTTTGTTTCTCAGATTCAGAGGAGGAGGAGGAGATATTAGCAGAATATGACAGTGTATTGGATTAGAATCTCTAACCCCACCTTTAACCCTCCCCCACCTCCCGCTCTGCAAACCTCTGCTCCGGAAGGGGGAACACCGACACGCTGCACCAGTGACACTCGAGGCCTTTGAGAAATCACGCCCTGCTTCTGAATCACGGAGACGGGGGGGGGGGGGGGGACATTGTGAGCACTTACCGCGCGCAGAGGCCGTTGGCATAAAAGCATCCATTAAATGGTTTATGTAGAGACTGAGTGGAGGAGCTCAATTAGTCCGCTCAAGGACGACGAGGAACGGCGAAGACGCCGCTCCTCGTATTTCACGTCCAACCCGGGCGACGTGCGAGTGCGAGGTGCGTCTTCACGGGACTTTCAGCGCCATTTCACTAATGCGGGCGAGTCTCCGCTGCTTTCCCCCTTTTAATAGGTAAAAACATAAAGCTACTTGATGACACGACACGGGTTCAGCTTTCTACTCAGGGCAATAACTGCCGTGATAGAAAAAAAAACGTGCAAGAAGTGTGTGTGCTTGAGACATACATCATCAGCTATTTCAGGAGCCGGAGCGCAGGTTCGAGGACACTTAAAACACCATGGATGTGGGTCGTCTTTCACTGCCGTGACATTGATCCTCTCTGTCCTCCGTGCACTTGTGAACACAACACCTTCGGTCTAGAGAACAAAACCTCACGTTTAAAGTGCAGTTAATGTCTGTGTGCAACACAATATATATTTAGTGAACGATATTAACTGGATCTTTGTCTTTTTCCCCACAAGGAGAGGGACTCTAATGCAGGGAATTGATTCATGCTTCAGATTAATGTGCCCTAAATACATGGTTGTTTTTTTTATCCGTCTCATGTTGTCAGACAGAGAAATCCGAGATGCACTAAAAAACACTTTAAGTGTCACTGTAGTAGGAGGAAGAAGACGAGAACACACATCAGTTGGCTTTTAGCTGTCCGACAGGTGACGTGCAGGTTCTCCTCTTCAGCCTGCTATATGTCAGTGGATGAGTTAGAAAAATACAAGATTTATATTTTCCATTTCAGTAATAATTCACCGAACGCGCTTTTTTGTTCGGAGGTTAATCTACTCTCCCTTTGTGAAAATGTGCTGGAAGCCAAACCGCAGCGGAATCAATTTGTTTCGTGAAATGACGTGTTTTTCTTTGTGGTCAGTGCAACTGTTCCGCTCCGTGATGCAACTCAGGAGGGTGACGCGCACGCGCACACACACACACACACACACACTCGCAGAGAGAGAGAGAGAGAGAGAGAGAGAATAGTAAACGCTGGAATCGACGTGCTCAGCAGGGTTTGAATGGACTGCACTAACCCAACTAAAACCTATTAGCCTCTAATGGGGAGAACCAATATGGGCAGGCGGAGCACTTCCATAGCATGGCTCAGGATGGGGCATCGACACACACACACACACACACACACACATACACACAAACACACACACACACACACTAGGGTGAATCCTGAATGTCAGCATGCTAACTTTATTAGCAACGCGGCCCCACGCTGGTTATGGAAATGGGGTCGACTGCCGCAGGGGTCGTAGCATGCGAGCATGACCTTTATGAACGAAGTAGATTGGCGTGGACGTGCGCAGGTCAGAAAGCCGTGGCATGACGTGTGTGTGTGTGTGTGTGTCACTCACATCAACACACAAGGTTTATAATTGCACTCAACTCTCACGGCAGGTCATGGAACTATTATCTGTATTTCATAAGACAGTAAAAAAAAAGGGTGTGTTGTCTCTTTGGAAATTGTGTTTCTGTCCAACTGAACTGACACAATATGTTTTTTGCGGAAAATGTTTTAAGTGGATGAATTATGTTCAGAAACAACATTTGCTTTTCTTCGAAATAATGAAATGCTTCATTTATTATGGGATGGTGGGCATCCAGAGCACTGCCTGTGGATGAGTTCTGGTAGAAAAGGAAAGAAGCAAGGTTAGGTTGGTTAAGGTTAAAGAGAAAGATCCTGGTTTCACTCGAACGTAAATGAACATGATGCGCCTGTGAACGTTTTTCTGTGTTCCCCGAGAACTTTTCCGACACATGACATGCATCCGCCCTCCGAGTGTCTGATTTCAAATGACACAAATGAGGAGGAGATGTCAGTTTGAATCAGGAGCAAGTGGTAGAATGAAACGCGTTCGAAGCCGCGTCTGTGAAGGGATTTCAGAACAACAGAATAACAAACTAAATGTCTGATTTTTTTTCCCCCCAGGGCCAACTTGATACGAATGCTCGTTGCTCGATGATGAACCGGTGCGACCCCGGAGACCGACTTCGTGTTTTCTGTTTCTGCCTTTTCGAAAATTCCTGAGTGATAACTGGTGGAAATTTACAAATGTTTCCGAAGCAGCTGACGTGTGTCGCAAAAATGAACGTGACTGCTTTCCCACATGCAGATATGCACACGTTCATATCAAATACCATCAGCGTCGCGCGCGAACCTTTTCAAAACACCCGTCGGTTCTATTCCCTCCGCCGCGCCCGGGCGTCGCCGCTCGGTTTGGATTCGTACCACCGGGTTCTACGTCGGGGTTTTGTCTCGGGTGCAACTGGAACAGCGGCGACGTGCGGCGCCCCGACAAGAGTGTGAGTCTGAGCAAACGGGCCTCCAACCGCCCCCGACACTTCCTGAACAGCAGCGGCGTCACAACTGGACCGGTAGGTAGCTGGACTTCTACACTGTCACTTTTTCTGCTTTGGATATTCCTTTTCTGAAATAGCTCCTTTGAAAAAAATGTTATCATGGCCTGCAGATCTTTCTGGCTAAAATCTCCCTGGAAACTGGAGGGCCATTTCAATGCACTGTAATTTGTGCAAACTCGCATCGTGTAACTCGCCCGACACTACGTCTCCCCGTTCCTTGGCAGCTTTACAACGCCTTATTTCAAGAGCCCGGTTCCTATCGAACAACTATTGCATTACTTTTCGGAAGGAATCAATGGCGTTTACTACCCGGGGATGAAACATCACATTGATGGCTGGACGTTGACCCCGGCATCACTCCCCATTACCCCTCCCCTTTATGTTGAGAAGCAGCAGCGCACAGGGGAGATTTGGGGTCGGGTGGTGGTAAATCTGGCACACGCTTATGGATAGAGCTAATTCAAGGTTACCGGGGGGGAAGGAGAGGGAGCAGTCGAACACGCCGTCACTCCCAGAGCACGTGGAGTTTTTAAAATGCGATAGACTATCAATAAAATTATATGAGCGCGTGTAGCGTGACTACGTCGAAGTCACGAGACTACGTCGAAGTCTCACACTACGCAAGGTTTTATGTTGTTTTTCCTAAAAGTCAAACCGTCATTGCAGGATCAAAAGGACTGATTGCTATATTACAAAATTCTTGGTGTTGCCACGTCAATCCTTGGTGTTGCTCGTGGGTTTTTATCCGGATACTCCGGCTTCCTCCCACAGTCCAAAGACATGGAAATTGGGGTCGGGTGGATTGGGAGACTCTAAGATTGAACATAGGTGTGAATTTGAGATTGAATGGTTGTTTGTCTCTGTATGTTGGTCCTGCGGATACGCTGGTATAGATAATGGATGGATGGATGGATGGATACAGCGGACTGTATGATGATGAAGTATATTTTAATGAATGCCAAATATGATTTTGGCACAATAAAAATAGAAATGACTGGATTTTTCTGGTACCAGGAAAAAAACTTCACACTTTCGCTAGCATCCCTGGGCTGGCCAACTGCCAAAAAACAGGATCAAATTCAAGGTTATGTTATTTGTTTTGCAAGCCACAAATGGGCCGGCCCATTTCATAACTTCTCTGCACGTACTGTACTCGGAACAATAGCTTTTTACTGTTCCACCATCAGGGACAGTGGAGGTGGGAAATAATGGCTTTGCAAGGGCAGCTCCAACGTTAAGGACAAACCATCTGCTTCCAATCAAATGTTCATTTAATGCTGTTATTCCTGCCTTTTCTATTATTTCTTCCTTTACTACTGCCGTCTTTTTTTTTAAAGCGGATATTCATAACATTGAGGGTTTTTGAGAAATGTACGCGTACTGTTAGTTGAACCTTTCTCACTTGGCCAAGTTCACATCTGCAAAGAGCCGGCAGAAAACGCAACCGGTTAAAAAAGAAAATAACAATACCTAGGTTGTTTTTCCAACACTTCATGCTACGTTTTTGTAATTGATTATCTGCTCTAAAATTGGCTTTCCTTTGCAGTTTTATTCGCTGCTTTCCACAGTGATTTGATGTAACAATAAAGTGTGACCGCAGGCGTCACCTTCAAAGCCACAGCAAAAGCTCACAACAGGGTCACACAAAAGGCGCCGACTGATAAATGTATGAATATTTATTAATTCACTGTTAAAAAAAAACCAAACTGTTGCATACTGTCGCAGCTTTAATTTAAACTGACGGAGAGGCAGAGGGGGTGTCGCGACACGCCATTTCTTCACCGACATTGTATCCACCCGCTGTTCTGGTTTATTTTCGGTTGACAGACACAAGGGCAGCGTCAGCAGACGGATCCGACAATGCAATGACAGAGGGCTAAGCTGAGTCCTTGGTGGGGAAGGTTTAAGGGTGAAGGTTACATCGACATCTCTCCGCTGTGTTAAAAAACCACATCGTTGATTTGATAATGGCAGCGTGCCGGGCGGGGGGGCGAGCGCGGCCGAACGCTCTCGCTTGCTCGTTGTTCATCCGAAACACGGCGGCGGAGAAAAGGGTTGGCAGACGGAGAGCGGGGAGCTGGCGGTCGAGCACGGCGTGGGAGGCAGTGATGTTTTTCGTCCGTCTCCCGGCGAGTCAACTCTGACCCCGCGTGACTCCGACGCAAACCGTGTTCCTTCAACAAACCAGAGGAATCTGTTTATCCACCTCCGGGCTTCGCACCGGGGCTCGGCAAACACACACACACACACACACACACACACACACACACACACACACACTCCACGAGTAATAGTTTGGAATTCAGCTCACAACCTTTGCTCGTCATCTTTGCGCTCCTCCCTTGTCGCTCTCAGCTGCACGGAAACAACAGAAATACCCATATGATAGCCCGAGTACAGCTGAACACAAGTCAAGGAAGATGCGCGGCACAAGGAGCAGCCGTACGAGACTAGAGGCTCTCGCATTCCTATTTACTACTTTATCTGCGTCCTCCTTTGTTTCAGGTGGTGTCAAAGCCCCCGGGGGATGAGACTGGAGCTCAGCTGGCAGAGACGGGAGCAATCCTGTGATCAGACGCAGGATGCCTCGAACGCCGCAGCGCGGCTCCGACTGTCACTAAGGACAAGACGGACGGAAGCTCAGTTGGTGAGAGGCCTGTTACATCATTTGTGTTGCGTCACAACAGTGCGAAAGCAGTTCGCCAGCCACCGGGTTCCAAACAGCGAGGGGAGGTTGGATTTGACGGAGGCTGGTTCCCTACAGGGGAGACCGGCGTCACCGACCAGTCTCAGGACTGAAGACGTAAAAAATGTACACAACAGACGGAAAACGATTTAACTTCTCTGGATAAGGGTAGGTGGAAAAACTCCGTGCGTTAATGCGCTTTCAAAATGCAACACAAAAAAGGTGCACGTGCGAGCAAATTCGTACAAGCGGGCTACGAAACACTGCGACTTAAACCGTCTTTGAATTTTCAGTGAACGTAGTTTAAAATGCTGGCATCCAAAATGACCACCTGTCCAATTTGAACCACATTTAGTACGTACAAAAAGAAACATCCTCTTTATTTGCGTGATATCGGTCGGAGTTTGAATGTGACTTGGAAGTGAAGTGATATCGCACGTCAATCTTTTTTCAAAAAAACAAACAATTACAGAAAGATTTTCTTTCTCTGTTAAAATGCAATTAAATGAAAAGCATAAGAACATAATGCTTTTGAAGGTATTGATGATACAGAATGTGTTCACTGCAAAGATACAACCCGCGTGGCGTCACCCATTGGTTTGTGAGCAGCCGTTGATGGTTTTTTGAAACCGGACGTAGAATTGGCGATGGGGCCGACACTGATTGGACGGACCAGCAGTCAATCGAGCTGTATCCACGCTACGGTGCTTTATCGTATATTTCACTCTAAATTTGACTGCAATTTACAAAATGAACATGAACCCCTCAGGAAAATCTTCACGGACGTTTTCAAATCAAGTGGGAAGTAGAGTCATTATCTCATACACTTCTATGGAAAAAGACTTCTTTTTGCAACCAGTGGAGTCGCCCTCTGCTGATGATTCCGGAGAATACGGGCTTCAGGAACTTTTTCCAGACCCGGTGACCACGTCAATTTTTTAGATATAGTCTATTGGTCACTGTTATTATGTCTTGTAGTTTTCACATTTTAAACCTAATCGCTAACTTGACCTGGACCACATAGCTTACAGGAAAAAATGTCAGGAAAAAATCCATTGCGCCCCGACAGAAATAACAACTTGCCGAGACGCGTTTGTGCTTCGAACCCCCTTCAAAATGCCACGGAACGACAAAACTTCTGAATCCGTAAGCAGAGAGTTTGCCTCAGCAGTCGACCACAGAGGAGTGTGACCTGAAAACCGTGTCAGCGGACACCCCATGTGTCTGATTTTCATTCCACTCTTCTGTGTGCAGCACGCTGGCTCCTGTAGGTTCGAAGTACAGGCAGCCTCCTCAGTGTGACACTGACCCGGCAGGGAGGCATCGCTGTCTCCCGGGTTTACACGCGGCACGCTCGCTGGTGGAAACGCATGTGAAAGTGAAACAGCGGTTGGAGAACGTCTAGTTACACACTGGGGATGTATCGATACAATTTTCCTGCCGAATACCAATTTTCTATACTTGGACTTGGAGTATCACCCGATACCGAGTAGCGATTCAATACCAGTGCATTTAAAAAAATAACAACTTTCATAACATTTAACTTAACAGCTGTTTGCGACCAACCCTATTGTACAAAAGTGATGATTGCTATCCTTGTTGTTTGGCCTGGCTTTGAAAAGCAGATAATGCATACGGATAATGAGTATCAGAAAGTATCGCGTTTGTGTCATATCTGAAAAAGGACCCAAAAATAAGTCTTAAGAATGAACAACAATTACTTCCTTTAAGTTGCTGTTAAAAGTGCAGCCACAGATTATCAAAATAGAAGACTTTTTAAACAGAACAGTATCAGTGTCAAACAGAGCCACTGAATAAATCTAGGAATAATTAACAATTCCTTTAACATTCGGTACATGTGGCCGTTTCACTTTTGGGACTTTCCCGGAGTGAAATATTGACAAATGTTTGTCATTTTTTTCAGTGTTATCTTGGTGAAACTACTTCAAAGATGTGGTTTGAGATCGATTCCTGCGCTCGCCAACGCCCCGACCCAGCTTTTCCGACACTTGCTTCGGAATCCGAACATCCCATATTACACACATGCAATTGATGGAGATTAGTGTTGGTATTCATACCTAAATTTGTTGGTATACAAAAAAAACTGAACTCAACTGAATCTCAACAATCTGCAGATGACACAATCTGCAAATGTTTGCCAATTCAGATTCAGGCAGTTTGCTCTTTTCTGATATGAATGAAGTGAAAAAGGGAAAGATATAAAAAAAATGCTTTCTCCTCGTTAAACTTGTTTTCAATAGGACTTGGATGAGCCATGGATTTGCACAAATCTAAATTCAAACCTCTGAAGGTGGCTGCGGAGATACACGACCCCATGCAGAGAAGAGAGGATGTATAATAATCATAATAAGAGTTGGTCGATTTCAGCGGGAGTGTAGAGGTTTTTGGGTTGTGCATTGAAAATGTTATTTGAGAATACAGAGAGGTCGTGATCACCGGGGTCAATCCCCTTGACGGTCATTGTTAACTCAACTCAAACGCGTCTGCTAAAACATATTAATGGCAACCGAAGCGGATGGCGTTTCATCTTTGACGCTCATTCCAATGAACCCGTCCCTCTGGGTGTCAGCGGAGAACGCAATGAAACACGGGGGCGCAGAGAAAGAAAGGGAAGGTTTAGAGGAAGAAACAAAACAGGGCAATGCGATGGTAAAAGAGGGATGAGGCAGATGCAGAGTGGACAGCGACGAGAGAGAGGAAAAAGAGAGACAGAGATCACAGACGGAACAGAGGAAGACGGATGAGACCCCTTAGCGCTCTCAATTGTTTTTCTACTCTCTGACAAACGGTGACAAACGATGGATGAAATAAAAGGAGAGGCGAGTGAAGGGGGCGAGAGACCCGTGTCCCTGCGGGCGCCAAATAAAGACGCAATGTCTTTATTACACTCCGGCCTCCGCCACCAACTGCAGCGAGTTAGCGCTCGCAGCGTTTTGATTTGCCTCCGTGTCAGCGTGCGATCGCGCCACGAGCTTCTCGTTTCGTTCAAGACGTCCGCTTCCCGTTCAAAGGTACTAAATGAGAGAGTGGTTTATCTGCAGAGATCCCCTGAACACCAGTTTTTTTTTTTTTCTTTGCATCATTTTCTATAAATATATAGTGTGTGTGTGTGTGTGTGTGTGTGTGTGTGTGGGTGTGTGTGTGTCCTGTCCCTGTCTGTCCATTGGGCCCGTTGCTCCGGCAGGGCCGTTAATTATTCTGCTAATGCTTAAAAGTGCAGCTCCCTTTTGAAGATGCTCCCCCTCATCGGAGTAACACTTTAATCAACGGTGTGTCCCAACTCGTTTACAACTCTCCCGGGGGGGGGGGGGGGGGGGGGGGGGGGGGGGGTGGTCACGGAGGAATACATGGGACGGTGGCAATGCACGCTGACACTCAAACAAAAAGTGGACAAATTGCAGGGATGTAAATACCCTACATTTTCACCCTCACATAGGGAATAACAGGATGATTGCATCATGTCCTTATTTGCATCATGTCCTTATTTGCTCCTAAAGTGATAAAAACTCTTATAAAAAAACAGAAAAGGTTCACGACTTTTGGCGCGGCAGACTACTCGGCCTCCCCATCTGATTAGACGGGAGCTGCATTGCGCACTCTCGGTGCGGCGCCCGACTATCCTGGTGGGTTCAAGACTTGAAAAGGTCGAGAACCAACTGCTCTGGAAGAACGTGATCGTATATGCAAACCTTTAGAATTTAAAAGGGAAACAAAGTTGTCCCTCATGGTCTTCTTGTAGAGAAGCACAACAAGCGAATTGTCCCAATGTCTCAACTGTTTGCCCCTTGAATAATCTCTTCTGGACGGAACTGTCTTTCGCTCCGTGGTTCTTTGCCATGTAACCTGTAGTTAGTTGTTTTTTTTAACATTGGTGTACAGATATGTGATAATGAGCTCCATCACTTCCTTGTCCAAGAGCTTCTTTACCTCCTTTTATACTCAAGAGGTCAGTCATTCTTCATTTAAACCGTATCCATGGCTGAAATCTTCTTCATCCATTATTTAATCCCTGCCTCCTTTTCAGCAGGTTTTGGTGAGGAAATAATGTCTTCAACTCCAACTCCGAGAGTCGGTTCCCCGTGCTAGTTGTGTCTTTAAAAAAAAAAGAAACGTACTAAACACTTCCACAACAGTTATCAGGCCATTACGACTTGTATCTCGATTAGGCTAAAAGCTGTTGAGATAATGAGCAGCGGTATAATCTGAATTCCTTCTTATCTCTGCCCACATCTAAATGGTACCATTAACTGGAACTCAGGCTTCACAGTTGGTTCAGTGTGGACACCCACTTCAAGTAATAAAGCATTTATTTTCATCAATGTGCATTTTAAAGTAGACATATAACATGTTGGATGCTGTCTCGCTTTACCCGGCTTTTTTGGGGGCGTGTCAAGTGTAGCCCCTAGACACATATGTATAATGGTGATGTCACTACCTTACGGAAGTATCGCCCGGTACCGACGAGGCGTTTCGGGAGCAGTGTTTTCTCTTGCGGAGGGGAGCTCCCTTTACCGCAGACTTTGTTTGTTTTTTTTAACTTTGCAGACATTTTACATACACAAAAAAAACATACACATATATCACACGAAAGGAAAGGGTAAAAGTGGGGATCTTTTTTCATAGAGAAACCAGACAATAACTGGCCCTTTCCTTTCATTCTGTGATACCGTGGTGTGATTTTAATGCTGCACACAGTAAGAGGATGGTAACCTTGGCGAGAAGTTGGAGGTGTGCAAGTCTGTCGCCTGCAGCTCTTCCTCATCTAACAGCTCAGTGTGGCGGCTCCTGACTCTTCCATTACTCCCTGCAATATTTCAAAGTGATCGACTCTCCAAATTCACAAAAAGACAGTTTTTTTCCTGTTTTGTAGACACATTTTTTTTTTTTTTTTTGCTTCAATACAGTATGATGCTCGTTTGGGAAACTGTGGTCCACTTAAAGTCAAATAGACAAAAAAACACCCATATGCATTGTGGCATGACTACAGTGGCATTGACAGATCGTATCCAATTGACGCATGGTTGCAGCACCTCCGAATATGGTTACTTCAGGTTTCAATAAACCAATGAAAAACATCGCTGATGGGACCAAGCTACCTACGGTACGGGGTTGATTGACTTGGATGATTGGTGGGTAAATGCAGCACATGTACAGTTCATGTTTTTTGTGGGTAAAGTTTGAAAAATGTAAAGCTCATACAATACACGTATGCAGTGGTTACCAGTGTATTAAGGGTGTAACAAACTTTAAGAGGTTATTATTTGAATTCTTGCCAGTGAAGACACTCACCTCCCACTTATTAAATCACCATTGTACCCATATTTACATTACAAAAACCGCCCTCTCGGGTGCCGTTTCCAACAAAGGCCTTTTAAAGTTGAAATGAGATTTATAATGGCTCTCAGGCCTTTGGCTAGTGGGTCCCCCCAAGAATACTTGTGTATTTTAATAAGGCTGCTTCCCTTGATGCAAAGCTAAATTTTCCATTTGGGTCTCTGGGATATAGGGGGTAGAAAAAATCCCTGAATTAGATTTTGACAAATAGTTATGACTCACTCCCCTTAACCCCTCCATAATTCCCATTTGCTGCCGTCAAAGCTGTTCCTCGCAGCATTGTCTGGTGGTGGTGAGTTATTTGTGTTCTGAATCATCAAGTGGCACCTAGCTATTATCCTTCAGCTCTTTTTTCAGAGGGGAAACAAAAGAGGGAAAATAATGGTGAAAACAACCCGTCAGATCTGACTGAAGCTACGGCAAATTTAAGAGAAATGAAACCTCTCATGTCCAGGCTAATTTTGCCAGAGCACAAATTTAGTGTCTGGCGTCCCATTAGAGCTGGGCTTAAACCAAAATGTTCTTGTTTATCTTTGTTTGTTTGCCTTTTTCAATATAAAAAAATAAAGAAAATTGAGTATTATGAAATGCTGTGAATTCAAAATGTACATTTCTATGTATATTCTCGAAGCATTCTAATTTCCAAGCAGGGAATTCAAATGGCGGGTGGGCTGTGTTCTCCACAGGAACCATGGCTGACATATTTCAAGAGTCTCAAGGGATACTTGACATCAGAAAAGCCTGAAATCAGGGCTTCGTATTTTGCTGCTATGAAAGTTGTTGTCTCCAATTTCAGAAGTCAGAAGCCAGAGGCCAGTGCCACAAACAGACGCTTGTCAGGCTTCCGCTGTGTTCTCTGTCGTGCTGCAGCCTCTAGAGGAAGAGCTGGGAATAATCAAGTTTCCTGTTTTGTAGGAACTCCGATACGCTGTGCACCACGAGCAACTAGATAAGCGCAGAAGTAAATGTGGGACAGATGCAAGATAAACCCACAGCGGCGGTAGCTAAACAATATCCCACCAAACCATGCGAGTTTGAATGAGTCCTCGGTGGAGCAGACGCTCGACACATCCAACCTGAGAAACTCTTCTGCAATTGTGAACTCCTGCAGAAGTTTCTGCTGACAGTTGCCTGCAGCACATAACCTCTGCTGCAGGACAAGATTGTTCCACGGTAGCAGAGAGAGTGGAAATGGTACAAATGCACAAAAGTAAAAAGAACAAAGTGTGTTAGAACTACTTTGTTACAACTTTCTATGGGTTTTTTTTTTGCCTGTCACGTCATCTGATGCCTTATGTCATTCATAAAAAGTTATGGAAGGATGCATAATTAACTTTTTCCTCTACTTGCATGAAATTACAATTTAGTTTCATCGTTGCATAAATGTTGAATTTGGAACAATTGGGTTTTGGTGAGTTCATTTGAATTTCAAACAAATTATATTTAAGAATTAATAATGTGGTTGCTAGTAGGCATTCAAATTTTGAAACATCCCTTTTGTCTACAGGAGCTGGTTAGGTAGTTAATTAGGAAATAACTTAAAAAGTAAGTTTCAAAATGTTGTTCCATATGGTATTGGAGCATTGAAAAGTGTTTCTGTGATGAAAACAGAGCCCGAATGAGAATGAGAGTTAAATCGAGACATTATATTTCTCTTAGGTTTTTATAACACAAATGTAAAAACAAAGGAATATGACAGCGATATGCAAAAAAAAATTCCAGAGAGAGAGATACACTGCGTGTGTGTTAAACTGTGTCAAGTAAAAAAAGATACTGACAGTTTGATGAGTCAATCCCACTCCCTCTGCTGTGTGTACATGTTCTCAGCCTACATAATTAAATGTGGTTCAAATGTTACATTCAAATACTTCATTCCCCCATGCATGCACAGACTGTTGGATACAGATCGCAGTCGTGTTGCCAGGTTCATGGATGTGAAGCCCTTGGATGTGCCTGTGGTAATAAACCTGTATGAACTGAAATTTACAGTAAGGCTAACTGGCTCAAGGGATCTGTCAAAGATGAAATAGAAGAAAATAAAAGACAACAGTTTACCATATTTTTCCGTATTCATTGGCTGGATAAGAAGCTGTAAACCTTAGGAGTATTTGTTGGGGAAGATCTTACGTACATGTGGAAGAACGTCCAAAAGTTTAATGTTCAAATAATTTTCAATTTCAAGTTGTCATTTCAAGCCTTTTCCACAAATACATTGCCAAATATCAAAGGAAGGCATGTCATTCTTCAAACACGAGGAACATGTCTTGGGCTGAAGGATTTCAAAACAAAATCATTTGCATCGGAAAAAATGTGAAATAGTTTTTTCATTGCAGGCAGTATTTTGAAATGAAATCCATACCTTTTCAATAGGCGTCATTTCATCAATCTGTGATGTTCGGTGCCCTCCAGATATTTTGTAATTTACTTCTCCACAAATAACCCCCCTATAGTTCAGACAGACTGCCCCTTATACCTCACATGGCTTTAGGCTGCATCCATGAATACACATGCATTTTTGATTCATCTAGCTATTGTTCTCACATGTAACTGAAGAGAACGATACCGATGGCCACTTTGGTCTTTCATTTCCCTGTGTATTCGATGTTGAGTGCTCTAAACCAGACTAAATACATTGGCTTGCTGGTATGTTGTTGCAATGTGGACAGTATGCTGAAGCCACGGAGACACTTTATTATGCAACCGGTTGCACGGGGCAAATTAGGCTAGAAATTACTGCAATCATATCCTTGATGTGCAACGCTCTATTCAGGTCATGCGTGGAAGAACAGGAAAATTTGTTTTTTTATGACTTGGGTGCATGCATGCATTATTCAAGGTTGGTGATGATATGCTACGGTGCCATTGTGTTGGAAGATGGTAAGTGAAAGTAACAATCCTTGCAAAATCATAAATTCAATAACTCAAATAATAAGATTTGCTACCTTTATTATAGATATTTATTGGCCATATATTTATATGGTAAACTCTATAGGGCAGCTGAACTGGACCCATTGGAAAACCTGCCTGTGCCTCACACGTAAATTAATTTCCAAAAAATGAGAGAGCTAATTTGAGGTGGACCTGGACACAGTCAGACATGACTCAAACAGACCCGAGGATAATTAGACCGGATCCAAAATGAGGTTGACCGGAACAGAGCGAGAGAGCAGTAACAGCCAGCAGCAGCAGCACCATGTGCTGATCAATTAATTTCATCAATTAACAAGCAGCCGCCTGTGGAAAAGAGAAGGAATCTAATGATAAAACGGTGATAACAATACATTTACATTTATATATATATATATATATATATATACACTTTGTTTGATATCTGTGAATCAAGTTTCACTATAACTGCCATTTTCCAGAATAACATTGTACCCTCCCGATTTTCCAGACATAACATCAGCTTCAGTTCCCTCGTCACCAAAAAACTTTGGTCAGTTGTGAGTTTCACAATACTCATTCTCCCTCTTGCTTCAATCGTGCCGTACCAACTGATGAGAGCGGATACCACTCAAACTCTGGTCCATTCGGACCCACTTGGGTGTTAAACAGATTGATGCACAGTCCCGCTGCACTCTGGTACATCAAATCCTTTTTTTTTGGTTACAAAATGTTACTCTCGTTGCACCATAATGTGCCACACACACTTCTCTTTATTTTCCTGTTTACAAATTTAAAAACTTAACTCTCTTTGACAGTATCACTGCAGCAGTTTCCAGATATGCGAGTGTAATCACTGCAGCTTATGAGATGGGTTTAATATCCAGTAATTACTGTCTATCTGTCTGCTGGGGCACAAAGACTGCTTCATAAAGAAACTACGGCACTTCAAAACCTGTTTACTGGTCAGACATGATAGGATGTGTAATTATCAGACGAAGGATTCGCCCCATGGAGGGGAAAACGTCTCACCAAGCCAAATCAATGATAACGGATTATGTGCTACATGATGAAAACAGTGCTCAAACAAGCACTGATTTCAGACATCCGAATTTGTTTCCTTATCAAGGGGATTATGAAATAGAGTTTTCATCAAGCGCTCTATGGCTCTAGAGGGAGCTGTGGAAAGTCGGAGGGAAATTACCTGAGTGATGCCAGTCCTGAAATTACGAGATGCTCTGGGAGATTGGGTATCGGTTTGAAAAATGGGGGGAAAACACAAAAAGTTTCCCCCTGGGGATGTTTTCCCTTTTCTACTTGGACACTTCAAGTAGACTGGATAGTTAGTTAACAGTAAAAGGAAGTAAATGCAACCAACACGCATCTGGAACTAGCAAATTACACCAACCGCCGCAGACTGAAGACCAAATGTTTCTATTCATGTTTTAAAAATACATGAATGTTATGAATGCAGTTTTCTTTCTAAGACACAAATGTATTGTTGACTTCTCCCTTCTGAAGGCTTAATGTAAATGAGTGTATGAACTGCATCTAGAGCTTATGCGGATATGAGAGAAAGTGTGTGAATGCGACCTTTGGAATTGTTGCAATTTTTAGCTTTTATTCGCGGGAAGCTAATGGTTTACTTCGCTTAATTAATGTTACACCAGCATGTAAATAGATGGATAGAATTTTTTTAATCGTCATTCAACATGAACATGTGCATGAACTACAGTGTGAATGTGTGTGGGTGTGTTTGATTGTGTTAGTGTGGAACACTGATTTGGAAAAATGACTTTGTCCGTGCATGAGTTTGGTAGAACGAAAAAGACATTGCATGCAGTGAATTTGTCTGTGTGCATTTACATAAGCATTATAGCATTACTCTGCACACAAACACCACTGAGATATTAGCATTCTGCGTGTGTTTCTGTGAGTTTGTACATACCCTTGTTTGCTGACATGACTGAATATGACGGCTTTTTATGCGCTCGTGCGTTTGCCTGCTCGTGCTTCTGTGTATTCAAGAGGAGCGGCGACTGGGCATTAAGTGTGCATGTGAGCGCGAGATACTGTCACGCTGGATGTTGACACATTCTGCTCGGCAAACAGTTTCGCTGTCGGAGGTTAAGAGAAAGAAGCGACTCGGGGAGAACTACTTTCTCTTGACGGCAGAGCCAGGGAAAGAAAGAAAGACGGGGTTAACACAGAAGAGAGAGCAAAAGTAAGCTGGAAGGATTTCAGAACATTGTGTTTGTTGTTAGTTAAGGCTATTTATCTGACTTCCCCCTCCCCTTCCCCTTGTCTCCGTTATCAGTGTTTGATGCAATTAATCCTACCGCAGGGCCAGCTCGCCAACATGAGATAATCTTGTGAGCAAACACCGAGGGAAATATACCATAACCCTGAAACACAGAAAGACAGAGAGAGAGAACGACAGTGATGGACCAATCAGAAGCGGGGGAAAAAGTATGAGTACGTGACGGGAAAACTTAGAGCTCAGGAGAGATGCAGTAAATGACACGAGCAGAGAGCAGAGCTAAGAATGAATCAAGGAAACACAAAAGAAGGAGAGGCAAAGAGATTGAGGGGCAGGAGGAATAGATTCCATGATCTGATAAATGATTTTTGCATTTCACCCATGAGAAGCAGACCGTTGTAAACATTATGAACATGCAGCCTGGGGAAGCTGGAGCTGCTTGTGTTGGATTGTATGTGTGTGAGTAGTCATTTTCTGCTTCAGAAACATCATGTGATGGAATATTTATGAGATTTTATTGACTATTTCCAATTAAACTTTTACATCTAACACACACAGAGATCCCTGATACATTAAATATGGAAGTTGTTATGGCACAAATATATTCTTATTCCCTTTAAAGTCATGTTTTTGTCAACCCCAATGAGTTAAACATCATCCTCCTTCTAGGTCTGGGATGGTCTTCTACCAACTACTGAGAAAAAAAACAATATCAGCCTCAATGTCCCAGAACAGCACCTGTTTTTATGGCTTCATAAGCAAATTCTTTATTTCGTGGTTGGTTTATTTCAGCATATAGACACACGAGGCTCCCTGAAGAGTGGTCATGCATAGCCAAGCTTTCAGTGCAGCACGTATACTTTTTTTCTTTGTATCTGTTAGAAATTCCTTTCCAAAGAGCTGTGGGCTCCGTGGGTGATGGACAAAAATCATTATCTAACCGGCCCATTAAACTTCCTCAAGAGGAAGCTTTAAAAGGTTGACAACAAATGCTTTTTTCTCTCATACAAACTCAATTGATGTTTTCCTGGAGCAATGAAATTCATAAGTGGAAACTGTCAACTTTTTTCTTTTCCAGCAACACTGAATAATGCCTTTTTTTAACATCTATCTCCGAGATTAATCAGACTGTAAATTATTCCCAAAGTACAGTATGCAAAATTACACACGAGCAATGCCTGTCCCTGTAACAGTTACCACCTACAGTTTGGTCAGTCTTAACCAGTATTCCTGAACCTGAGCAATACTTCCTTAACGCTAGACATCAGAAAAAGCCCAAGACTCAAGATCTACGATGTTTGTCTGAACTTTCACTTTGCTGTGAGCTCAATATTAAAGTAGCGCTATCACTTGTGAACGAGAACACACTCACACAACAGCGCCTCGTAAAACTTTCTGAGCTTATCCTTTTCTCACATTCATGGATAAAGGATGTACAGTCCAAATTCAAAGGATGGGCTTGATAAGAAATAAAGTAGGAAAAAGTAAGAAAAAGTATTAAGATGGGAAAAGAGTTCAGAAAGTATGAGGAGACACTATCATAGTATCCATGCCCTGTATATTTGTACTGAATGTTTTGTCTTTTTAAATGTTAAAAAGCTTCACACTGGTAAAAAAAAAATGACATGGACTATATTTATATGGCACTTTTCTAGTCATACTGTATATCACACACATTCATACAGCGCTGCCATTTACCACACTTTTTCTGTCTCATTCATTCATTCATTCATACACAAAAGAGCCATCAGAGGCAAGTTGGGGTTCAGTGTCTTGCCCAAGGACACATAAGCATGAAGACTGGGGGGAAAGCGGGGATCGAACCACCAACCTTCAGGTAACTGGACGACCGTCTCTACCTCCTGAGCCACTGGCAACAAACAATCAAACTACGGTATTTGGTAGTCAACACACGCATGCTCATAATTCTTTCTCTGTGTTAAGCGATGATTGTGAATGTGGCCGTCAAGCCTCAATACGTTCTTTTGTGAACACGACAGTCGACCATGCACACGATCTTTTCTTAGTCTTATTAGCTGTACTTTTATGTGTTTTCTCACCCACTGGTGCGTTTGTCATCACATATGCATAAACCCTCGACTATGAACACCTCCCCCGCATATGCATGTGTGTGCGATCCTTAGAAGGGTATGCTAACCTTTTCAGAAGTACATTGTCTCAGTGGATTTTTAATTGTCCCCCGTCTTCATAAAGCAGTTGACCTTCTCCGCTCGGTCTTAATGATTTGCAGCTCCTGCGACGGCCTGCTCATTTAGGGAACATCAGCGAGGAGGGCAAATGGGGAGAGGAGGAGGAAGAGGGGGCGCGATAGAAGGAACAAGACGCCGATTTGCTGCTGCTCTGAAAACAGGCAGTTAATTTGGTCACAGAACAGGGAAGGAAACATCAAACCTGTGGCAAAAAGAGCAAATATGATTACTAAACTGTATGGAATTAAGAATGTGATCATGTATTTGTAGTTACGCCAATTCTGTGTGAATTTTCGAGTTTAGTCGCGCGAGTCCATGACCTAATGTCTGGTCGCCGGAACATTTGTGCTTATTCGAGTCATTCCCGCGACTATTTGCCCGCTCTTCCTTCCACTTTCTCCGACAAACCTCCTCTGAACAAACACAAACACACAAGCATGAACTGTTGAATGACCAAAGGCAGACGGGAACGAATGGGTATGCCACGCGAAGCGGTTGTGCTAACTGGGGCCCAAACACACAGCGACAATAGTGAACCTCCGTTTCTGATACGACAGGACGTCGGACTGAAGCGTCACTTCGCGTCTAGCCGAGTCTTTGCATTGACTTTGTATGCGATCTACTAGCGAGAATAATTCGTGAACGCACCACAAATTTCACCACCATGGACTGTAGAAACTTTTTTGGTGGTGCTTGACTTTGAGGGAGGTGGACTGTCCATGTGTTCTTTGATCGGTCCATTGCGCGTGGGACTGTGGGCACAACGTGGGCAAAGTTGTCTGGATCCATTTTTAGTTCTGCTATGTACCATTGCGCTGTAAAACCTGCGTTGTCACGTCAGATCAGAAGCCTTCCGTGATCCAGCGCGGTCTGATCCTGCAGGTGAAACTATAGGAGCTGCCAAACATAAAACAGCAGCTTTTACCTCTGTAGATCTTTACAACATGGCTCATCTGTGATTAGCACCTTCCCTCTGGCAGAGGAAGAACAAAATGCATCTGGTGGAAATCATTACCTGGTCTGTGTTGCAATTCAGTATTACTTTTTATATTTGTAAAAAAACCAAACAGCATACACCTCAATGCTAGTTTTCTTGGATTCTGGAATCCTTATTACAAAAGCACAAAGAGCAGAAACCTGTACAATACGTCGAGTGATGGCATTGTATTATTGACATTTTGATTGACAGCAAAACGACGATGCACTGGATGGGTGTTAATAGGACTTTTCATTAGTTCACGGCAATCAAACACCTTAGGTTAGACCTTCTCAGACATACACACCTGAAAATGATGCTGAGCCTCATTAGAAGACATGTGTTGGAAGGTGGCACCTCCATAACCCACGTGAATCCACACAGTCTGCCCTGTAACATTTAGATTAGCCGGATGATGTGTGGTGCTGCCTGTGATTCATGACTTCCTTTTAGGTATCTAACCAGTAATTGATGAAGTGTTTCAGCTCTCTAAATCTATCCACGCATTAACTGATTAGCCATATAAACACAATCTGTCCACTTTCAGCATTTCAACAAACGCCTGCCTATCTTTTTTTTGTTATTTGTTCCTGTGGTGAGGACAGTGTCATATTGTGTGATCTGAACACTTTGTACGCTCAGAATGTACTTGTTAGCATTTTTTTGCATAATCACGCCGATAGCATTTTACCCAGTGGTGTTGGCAGAGTTCAGGCCCCTCACTTGAAACAAAAAGAGAGAGAGGGAGCGAGGGAAACATTCATAATCCATATTCAGTGGCTGCTCATGGGTGATAATCACAATTACTGGCACTGGCATACTTACTATTCCGTCTCTCAGAAAAGAGACAGGCTTTAAGGACCCATTAAAGCATCAATTGAATATAAATCAAGGAGGGTTGTTCTGATCCACAGAACCTTATTGTAACTTGAATGTGAATTGTTTTTTTTCTGTCAACCACATGGGGGGATTGAACCCTTAACCCTGCTAACACTTGCACTTATCCGTGTGGCTTCACATCACACACACAAATAATCAAACAACCACCCGTCGCTGCAAGATGCCTAGATGTCCACATTGATAAACAGAAGTTGTCTTTAACCTCCCACATAATCACATGCAAAAACAAGGAAATAATTAAACAAGAAAGGGCTTTTTGTGCTGAGATAGAGAAGGAGACACAAACCGGCAGGAGGGAGTAACACTCTGCATATTCAATCAAAGCCCACGAGTGGTGGTGGGCTTATTGAAATTCAGCCTTTGACCCCAAGAAACAGACATCTACGACCTGATGAAGAATCTACGCATTCCATGAATGTGAAATGAGGTAATTTAATTTGTACAATTTGATGGTTGCTCTGATCCAAAGTGCCCTTAAAACACGGGGGCCCCGGCCACGCCAGCACAACTGTTAGGACAGCCCCGACCTCAACCCCCGGAGAATAAATCGAATCAGCGCAATAAAGAGCAGGATTTACTCTGGAAACGTATCGGAGCAAAGTTGATTGAATCTGGCTAAGTGCGTTAAACGGCTCTTACACACCTGGCCACAGCAAATCCTTTTATCGACCACATGGACATTAGCATAGCATTATGCATCATATCTTTAGTTTTAATAATATTTTAACATAAAACATCAATATTCGTAGTGTAAATATGTAGTTGTTTTTTTTAAAGATCAGTGTGTGATGGCCGCAGCCACACATGGCCATGTTGCTCAAACACTCACCCGATTTGTTTGCTGCCCACATGGTTGTTTTGCTCTCCTCGGTTTGCCACGCAGTTTAATTCCGTTTTGTCGTCAACCGCACAAACATTTTTACACTTTAGTTTTCTTTGCGATATTCATTTGTCTTAGTCTGTTAAACAAATCCTTTGGTTCCTTGTCTCTTGAGTTACCGTGAGCATGGTGGAGGACACTTCCTGGTTCTGCGAAAGGCGTGGCCGAGGGATGAGGGCACCTAAGAGCTGGAACCAGGTGATTGGGCTAAACCATATGCTGCCATATCATGGGGGGGTATTTGAGTTTAGTTAGTTTTGCTCTGTATTTTGTTGTGGTTGGCGTCCATCTTGTCTTACACTAGTGTATTATTTGGTTTTGCCAAACCAGTGTGTTCCCTCTTATTTAATTGCGAGAGGTCTGATTGTTCACCTTATTTATTCAGTTGGTATCTTTTGTATGGTTACTTTTTGTTGACCTCTTCCATGGCCTAGCTGTTAAATTGTGGTTTATATTGATTTTTTCTTTTTCAATTTTGAAAATTATAAACTCCTATTTCCTCTTTGCTGCACTGCTTGGTCTCTGTAATATTTTTTTCAGGGGAGTTTTTCTGTATGAATACAATTTCACTTGACTTTTTTCGGGATTTAAATTCCAATATATGTAAATATTCTGTGTACACATCATTGCTAACATTTTCTACAAAATAGAAGGTTTGGAAATCGAGATATTCATAAAGTCAGTCATTTCAACTTCAATGATTTGAATAATCTACCTAGTCTTTAATCACTTAAGAAAATCTGTTTTTTCATAATCCCCCCCTTTAACCATCAGACATGTAAAAGCATTAGCTGAAAACGTGGTGAGTGGAAACTTGTGGTGTGGTTTTTCCTCAGCTCATGCTGTGCAAATTTGGCTATTAAGTCGTGCGATCACAGTAATTCATGGCCAACACTTCAGACAGTTAACAGCTCGAGTATTGTGTCCAAGAATATATCTCCCTTCTAACCTTCAGAAGCGGAGCTGATGCTGAGACACTGTGAACAATCGTGCGAATATGAATGTTGGTCGATGGCGTGCCAAGATGTGAGCTGTGGCAGCCAACAACTTTCAGTTCCTGGCATCCATAGTCATCTTTTTTTTTCTGTAAATGCAGCTAGAAGAAATACCTGCAGGGATCTTTTGGCACTGCTTTACCATAACTTAATTGGCATAAGTGTCTCATTGAATAAATCAGGAACCCAAATGTGGGAGCTTGTGTGAGAGCCTGAGCTGAAGACCAAATGAAATCGGTGACGTGCTCGTGTGGACCTGCGGAGCATTTCCATGGAACAACACAATCAGCTAATGTCCAGACACTCAACCACTCAACTCGGTCCGTCGAGTGGACCACTCGGATTGTGCGCTCACAAGTGGCCACTCAAACGCTTTTGTGTTTCGCTCGAAATTAGAAATTAACACAGTGAACACTTTGCAAATGCCGTTCAGTCCTCATGAGACCGCGCGCTGCTTTCGGGCGCCGGAGCGTACAGTGCGAGCAATGTGGCGTTGCTAGGATACAGAGTTGAGATGAGGGGACCAGCAGGTCTTCACACCTGACGCCTGATCTAGAACCCCCCCCCAATACAGACTCACCTGAGATGATCGACTCTGACCTGTGGGGAGACTTCACATATAGATTCCAAGCAGCAAATTAAATCACAGAGAGGAAAGTCGTGGCTTAACCTGTTGCCATGGCTCCCTATACGCCTTCTTGTATTTTTATCCATAAGGGCATTATGGTGCACAATTTGATGTAAGGTCCACTCAAAAGGACGCTGGTGAAGTCGCCAATGAAATTACAAGTTCTATAAAATACAAGTGCAAATTCGCATATTTTTTTAAGGTATACCCATGGACATTTGTTCCCTTGGACTGGAGTCGGTACAGAGAAGGGAATGAGATGAGGATGTTGACGGAGGTCTATGAGAAGAAGTTTGGCGTGAAAGATTTATGTAAAGTTGTTTAGGCTACACTGATTAAAACAGGAGCACATCTGCTCCATCAGATGCAAATGAGACAAATGACTGAAACACATGCAGTCTGTTATACCGATGTTAGATTTTCCGCTGTGTATAACGTGATGTGAATTACATTACAAAATGTTAATTGTAAAAGTTCTGAATGTTATGTTAAAGTTAAAAAACATTTGAATTGTGGTTGTAGGTATAAGGATAATTTCTTTCTCTAAAGAAAGTCAAAGCACTTCACACAGCCCCCGGTGAAATCCGCCGGGTCCTTATTCATGAACCGAGCTCCGGGTCAGCGCTGTTTGTTTTTGGGTTTGTTGCCTCGGAGAATATGTTCAAAGGCCTGATCAATAAACCTGCGCTTTTAGAAAAATACTTCACCCTTTTTTTTCAGGTGCGTAAACACAAACAAGTTGGAATCTTAACAATTAATCCCGTATTCAACATGCAGATCATGAATCAACACACGCGACTATTCCGCCGTGTTGTGGCTGCGACTTATTACACATCTGCATGTTTGCAAAACTGCACTGGTGTCCGATCAATTGTACTTATTGTGCGTGTACAGTATCTGCAAGTCACTGGCCCGGTTACCTTGACGACAGTGTGCGTTAGACCTCCTGCCTATGCAGCACACCTGTTCATATAGGAAATATCACACTGCAAATAAATAAATACCCAAGATTCATTGCCGTTCCTTGATCCTCATGCAAACAAAAAGCCTGGGGGTTAATTACGGATGAGGGCTCAGGCAATAGCAGGTATTTTAATTAGAATCGGAAAAGTGTCGGGGAGAGAGGGGCCGAAACAATACGGCACAGCTTGAGGGACGCGTTTGAGACGACCGGGGTCGTAGGCGGAGGCTCTATCCCGCTGCCGAGGCCCAGCCACTGATCTGAACAATTATAGGCTGACGCTGTTTGACCGGGAGGCGGGTGTTTTTTTCTCTTCTGAACCCGTGAAATGTGAGATCAACAGGTTCAACATGAACTCCGAAAACATTTGGTTGCGTAACTCCCATGTTGTTCGATTAGCAAAAACATAAACTTGACTTCCAAAAAGTCCATTTTTTTTTGGTCTGTGCTGCTTTTAAAGATCACCCAATTAGCAAAAGGCTCCTGTACCTCGTCAACCCTGACAACTGGGTTATTGTAAATATTTTCAAATGTTGTTTTCACTTTCGTAAAAAATCAAACAAGACAAACACTTTTTTTTATGTTGTAAGTGTTAAATTGTTTTTATGTTGTGAGTCTTTTCCTAAAGTGGCGGAGGCTTGTTCGGGAGCAAACGTTTTCAAATACAGTTGCAACCCCCTGACCTATACAGCGATCCATCCATGGTCTACCATTTTATCCATTTTAAGGGTGACATGGGGCGAGAGGCGGGGTTCACCCTGGACAGGTCGCCAGCCTATCACAGGGCCACATACAGAGACGGACAACCATTCACTCTCACATTCACACCTACGGTCACTTTAGAGTCTCCAATGAACCTGACCCCATTCTGCATGTCTCTGGACTGTGGGAGGAAGCCGGAGAACCCAGAGAGAACCCACGCACACACGGGGAGAACACGCAAACTCCACACAGAAAGGCCCTGGTTGGTTGAGCCGGGATTCGAACCCAGAACCTTCTTTCTGCGAGGCTAACCAAGTGCGAACCACTACACCGCCGTGCAGCTCCCATACAGCGAAAGCCATCCTGAAAACGAAGACGGACGGGTGAGGATGTATCGAGACTCCCCAGTGCGCCCAGAGGGACCATTAGGAGCAAATCGGCCTGCCGTCTCGCCGGCTAATAGGCTGTTTTCACACTCGCATTATGGAATAATAGGTGAAGTTGTAGCAGGACGTTGGCCTGCCACAGTTCTAGAGTGCTCACCGAGACTGGGAACTGGCCCTTAAGCGAGTCACTTTGTACCTGGCTGTAAATTAGTCGACTCTGGAAAAAAATTCTGACCCTCCCTGTGGAATAAAATGGCTTTTAGGCTCCGTTTGAGGAACGATCTTGTTACTTTCAAGGACCTCATTTCAAACAGACTAACGGAAGAACAACCTAAGACTGTATTAAACATTCAAACAACCTAACTTTGCATTAAAACAAAATGTTCACCTCCATGATGTAAAATATCAAACATCTAAATTGCACATTTGCCTCGACACTACCTGCTCTGCAGTACTTACTTTATCTCATTAAATGGCTCATTATTGATTGTCCCCTCAGTTTACATCCTCCTTAGCAATTATTGATGCGGGGAGACTCAATAAAAATTCAGACTATGTTTCCAGCTATTGATTTAATAAAGGGCTGTATGAAGGTGAACATCCATATTCCGTAGCGCCGCTCGCCGACCGACGGAATGTGAACGCTACATTACTGGAGTGAGGCCTGCCAGTAACCTCGTAATGGCGTGAATCAATGTAGCTATCGGATTTGTGCTTCTTCATCGTGGAGTCGCTCAAACGCGGGCTGCCGTAATGGATGTGACCGGCCGGGGGGCGCGCTGAGCGGGCCCCAACCTGATTATGGTCTCCGGTGAGTGGGTGCGTCGCAGTGATGAAGTCCAAATCCGGTTAGTGTGTGTGTGTGCAGCATGCGCGTAGACGTCCATGTGTATGTGTGTGAGTAAGTTTGCATTTGTGCACTGATGAGCCACTAGTGTAGGTGTGTTGTCGTAGTGGTAGAAGCGTTTGCCAAGATGTTGCATCTGTTGCATGGATCATTTTGTTTTAAAAGCAAAACTTCAACTTTAAATGCATAACGAAGAATGTCAGATACATGTTTTTTCCGTTTCATTCATTTTCACGTGAGGTGAGAATCAAAACTTCCCGGCAGGGTTATCACAAGGAGCATGTCCCGAGATTTTGCAGACTTTGAAGATCACTCCGATGGATTGTCATATCTGTGTTATATTTTTTAGTAGCTCTCACTTGGTGAGGTCGTTTATTAAAATGACATTTTTTTTTGTGTAATCTACAGTGTAGAAGCGACAAAAAAATATTTTCCCGTGAAGCTTCGGAGCCGAGGCGTTGACAGTCGGCAAGCTTGTCGCCCCAAAGACAGTACGGCATTCGCAGATTTCTGCATGTGTCGGCTTCCTGGATGAATGACGGCACCTGGCGAAAACACACAAAACAAAATACTGCACTTTATTTATATTTTAATTAATGGTACCAAATTAGTACTTGGAATTAGCTCATTGACACATTTAATTGAGATAAGCAGCAGAGGGAGAACAAAAGACACAATCGATGACAAAAAAAAAAAAAACCCATCAAACAGATGAAAGTGAATACAGTTGTTGACAAAGAGGGAGTTGTCTGCAGCGTGTGACAACAACAGACCAGGCCTTGTACACGGGCCGTCCTCATCCCTCTCCTCCCTCGTTGGCTCCGTCGACCTCGGTGCGGTCCCCTCCTCGTGCCGGCGGTGGCCCCGTGTCTAATTCCCTGATTTACTTTGAAGTCTGCCCAACTTCGCTTTTCTGCACCTTCACATTCCCCCCGCTCTCCGTCCTCGCCCGTCACTGTTCGCCGCTCTTTTCTTCCCTGCTCCTTCCTCTCATCTCTTCTTCCCCCCCCCCCCCCTCCCCCCCTATGCTCTTATCACCTCTCGCCGTGCCTTGTCATGCCTCGCTTTCTACTTCTGCTCTCATCTCCCCGCCTCCGCCTCCGCCTCCTCCTCCTCGTCCTCGTCCACCTGCTCCTCGCCCCCCTGTGGCCGCCCGGCTCGCTGTGTACCCATGCATCACCGTGACCACCCCGCCCGCATCCGCCGTTAAACTATTCCCGGGAGAGCTCACCTGCGAGTGCGTGAGAGAGTAACGGAGAAACAAGTCAACGTCCCCCCCCTTGCGCAGCCGGAGGGGACCAGACACGATGGGGTTTTCATTGTGAAAATGAAGTGTGCAGAAGCGCCGCTTCCAATGCATATCGTATCGTGTCTAAATTTATATAAAGTCTCTGTTGTTGAACTGTACTTTGTAGCTTGTGAGCGGCTGCGTCACGCTGAGAAGAGAGTCACAACGGCGTGGAGGGCAGCAGTGCACGGGAGGCACGAGAAAGAGATGGCAAATAGGAGAAAAAGAAGTTCTGCAGTCAAGTAGGTTGTTACTTTGAAAAAGACTGTATGTGGAGTTCAGCGCCATGTGGGCAGGAGCAGGTACTTGATGTAGTGATGTACATTTTAATAGTTACATCTTCTTGTCATTTGGGGATGCCAGTGTGTTCCCACCCTATAGTGTGTGTGAGAGAGCTTAAACATTAAAGGGGCAGTACGCGATTTTAATCGAATACACTTTTTGTAAAGTTCGGCGAATATTTCCTCACGGGTCCGCTAGCTCTCGGTTCTGTGTGCACGCGGGGGGGGGGGGGGGGGACGACATCCCTGCGGAACATCCCTGGCACTGTAAATTGAAAAATACAATTTAAAAAAAAAAGGTGTCCTCCTCCCACACGAGTTCGAGCCCCGTACCAGTAGAGTCAAAGATTCAACACCCCGATCTTTCTCCAAAATCGCTTACTGCAGCTTTAACAAGCTTGAATATTATATTTTATCCCAAAATGTGTGTGTTTACTTGATTCGATCCGACATTTTCATCAACGGCAAGTGCCACGCATGGACCTAAAGGCCTCGCCTCAGCCAAACTAACTGCCGTGAGTGCCCGCAGCCTAACAAGCCGACCGGTCGTTATTCTCAGCCCCTCTATAACACATGGTGCCGTCTGACTAATGTCGGATTTCGTCGTGTGCCAAATGAGCTGAGTCTAATGAATTGAAATTAGAACCGTTGTCCCGCAACCACAAGATGTATGGCGAGCAAAGGGATGCACATTTACAGCTGCAAGTAAATAAAGTATAGTCACTTAGGAGTTGTTGGGTTAGTATTTTGAAGCACATGCTATATGCAAGGCTTCCTGCTCCCAAAGTACACGATACTGCGGCGCTGTGTTGTGGCTTTTATGATTCAAAAAAAGATGTACGGCTCTGATTCTGCTGAGACCCCGGCGTGTTTTTAGCATCGCAGCGTTTTGAATTTAGAAAGACAGACGTAGAAGATTGCGTGGTGTGACCCTGAAATCCTGAATCATCACAAAAGTTATGATACGCCCTAATAAACCTGAAGGAAATGCATATAATGTTATGGGCTATAGCTTTAGAAAAACCAAAAGGTAAAGACGTAAAACATTCAAATGCAAATACAACCAGTATAAACTCTCTCATTAAAGAGTGCATCATAAAGTTTAGCGCAGATGATAAAGAGCTGCTGTAAAGTAAATCTAGAGGAGAGTAATTGCCTTTCCATCATACTTACAGGAATCTATAACACCATATTTATTTTAAATTTAAATAACATTTCATTTCATCTAGTTGAAAATCATGTGTTTTTAAAAGCAAAGCAGTAATATATATCTTAGTTTTATTTTTAAATTATTTGATTTCACATACAACGGACAGGCCCAGTGCAGCACCACACCACTTCCTCCATGGTTGGTAGACGGGTACCAGTATGTTCGGATGACACATAGCAAGGTTTTTTCATTCAATTCATTTAAACATTTCCAGTGCAATGCCTCTGCTCACAAAAAAAAGTCAGTCTAGGCTTTAGTAAGGTGTCCAAATATTTCCCAATGTCAGAGTCAAGTCAGGTCAATGGGAAAAGCCTCCCAGCCAATGGAGAAATACCTGGAACTCACTGGATCAAAGGGAAAGAGGAGACAACAGAGAAGATGAAAAAAGGGAGACGGTGGACGGAGATGAGAGGTTGGAGAGGTTTGTAAGTTCCATATGTAAAAAAAAAAGAAAAGAAAAGTAGAGCAGGGGGGAAGAGAGTGGAGGGGATGGTGACGCAGACAGACGAGGAGATAAGAGAGGAGGTGAGCGGATGAGAGGGCAAACAGAGAGGAACGGTAGATTATGCGGGGAGAGGAGAGGAGATGGCCGGACTTCAAAGAAGCAGCACGTTCCAAAAAAAAGTGGATCACCTTTTCATGGAGACCGCCTCCCGGGCGCCTCGCTGGGAGACGGAGTGGGAGGCGCAGTCAGGAGCGAGGCGGTGAGAAGCGAGGAAAGAGGAGCAGGCGGGTGGCAGAGGAGAAAGTGGGCGATGGGGAAGGTGGAGGGTAAATGGAGGTAGAGAGAAACACAGGGCTGTCAAAGGACCAGCAGAGGTGGGTTCAATCTGTCGGCGACATGGATTTCCTTAACAATTCGGACAAGTTTGGGTCCGTTTCGTCCTTTGCTGATGACGCCATAGTATCTCATGCATGCAGCTGCACAGTGTTTTCACATTTGATTCCCCGGTTGCCAACACACAGACAGAATTTGAACCCCTGGAGAGGAAAACCCCTCCACAACATCTTCTTTCGTTCTTTTCTTTTTTTTGATCACAGAAAGGACATTTTCATTATTTATCTGCAGGATCAAGAACCCAAATGGATTTTGGCATCAGAAATATAATGTCATTGCAAAGTAAAACAGAAATTTGCTTTCTCACTCATTATGAAAGTACCTTTAAATATCATAAGTAATATACCCACCAGTAGATTGCCTATATGAAAAGCCATGGGTCTGATATAAGAGAGGTTCTGATACATGGACTTTTTTCTCAGTCATACCTGAATACAAATGTAGAAATAAACAACAATTGACTCATTAAAATAGCTGTTAAAGTGCAGCCACACTGCTCGCTGCTCTAAAGACAAGTCCTTGCCAGTAGCAGTATACAGGCGAAGATGAAGTGATTTCCGGGAAAAACAATATTGCAGTTTTATCTGGGTGAAAATAATATACAAGTGGTATCTGATCGGTAAATATATTTTCATAACCTGCAGATCTGCAGGATCTGAGGCATTTCCGATACAAATCAGAACATCTATGTTTCACATAAATTACATAGGATCTGTTTTTGCTGCAATATTACATTGACTTTCTAAAAGGGATTTTAATCCCCAGAAAGGATGCTAAGAAAACAGGAAATAAGACCAGTTGAGTGAAGGCGGGTTCACTTTATCTTCTTTGATGCCCAACCCTGCAACCGCGTCTCCTCCAAATAACAGTATAGCTTCACAGACTTAGATCTAGTTTGCGTTACATGATACGTACAGTATGTGGATGTAGTGCTGCGTGCTCTGCAGGTTATTACAGTGACTTCGAGTTGCTGAACACTTCCCCTTGTCGATGCGCAAATATTAGGCAGGAATGACTCAGCAGCGTAGATGACAACATTTCGGCGGCGGCGGCGGCGGCGGTTTGACAGGCGGCAGCGGCAGGCTGACACAACTCGCCTTGTGGGCCTCTGATGGGCGATTTAACCGCCTCCGCTGTCCAGCACATCGCGTGGACAAGCTCCTGCTGCATCGCTAAACGCTAGGTTTCAGGTGTTTCGCGAGCGAGCGAGTGCGCGCGTGCGTGTGTGTGTGGGGGGAATCGGAATCCGTCTTTTTGAACCGTTGCTGTTGAAATGCAGAATTTACATCTCTTTCAAGCTGCACTCTGTGCGTTTCAGGTGTACGTGAGCTGGTGCGCGTGAATGCGTGTCACGACCTCTGTTTTTCTCACGAAAAAGAAGTGGAAATAATTGCTACTGTGTGTGTGTGGGTGTGTGTCTGTGTGTGTGTGTGTGTGTGTGCTCTCACAGTGCTCTAATTGTCCAGTTCCCTGGGAACTTGTAATGCAGCCACAGGTCATTTACTGTCTCTATCTGCCCCTATTACCGGAGAGCAGAAAGGGATTTAGTTGCCGCCTCTTATGATCACCACACTAAAAGTTGCCTGTGATCCTCGAGACGTCGTCTCATTTATCTCGGTGGCTCCCCCCCCCCGCCCTTACCTTCATTTCACCAATCGGGGAAAAAAAACAACACAATAACAACGACAAAGCGACCGTGCATTTGTCATTCGCCTGCACTTGAAAAGATTTATGACGGTTCAAAAGGGGAGTCTGTCGAGGAGGTGAAAGAGGAACTTACAGTGGCTGTTGTAATAGTTTAGATTTCCTTTTCTTATCTTCAGTCAATCAGGGGCCTGCTTCCTGTTTGCAACAGATTCCCACAAGAGTCGTGTCTTGTTTGAACCACGTCAGTTGGATCCATCGTCGTACGATGATTCCAGATGTGTGAAGTCCGACCTTCCTATGGCCGATGTAGTCACGTTGAACAAAACAGAACTGAGAACTTGCCTGTCGTAGTTTTCATTGGTGTGTGTTTGCGTTACTTGTTCTTCCCCAAAGTGGTTTTCATACCTTGGGGGATTTGTTCTGAACCATCCAGCAACTTTAAAAAAATACCTCATGAGTTCTTTCTCTTAAAACTCTGGTTCACATTACCGATCCTCTTCTGGTATCTCTTCTCCTCATCACCCTTAATCTTTCTTTTCCTTTATCATTCCTGTTAGTTATCCTCGTCATCCCGCCTTTCTCTACAACCCTTTTCGTACATTTGTCCCCCCCCCTCTCCAAGAAACCCGCTCCCTAATGAGCCCCGTGAGTGTGTGTGTGCTGTGGAGCTTGTATCTATTTTAGAGTGCGTTGTGAAGTGGAAGCTAATGATAGAGTAATTAGTGACAGTGGTCTTGGCTATTATAACGCACAGTCACTCGACGTAATCAGCCATTTTCTCAGTTCAGTGGTACAATTTATTAGGACTCAATTATGATCTGACAGCTCGGTATACACCTCCCCTTTCCCTTCAACACACACGTGCACCGAAACACTATCTTTCTCCAACCTAGCACTCCAAAGAGCTACTGCTGCCAAACCCTTACCTCTGGATGCGAGCCACGGTCTCCGGTGTGACATTCATGCACTTCAGCATCACCCCACCCACCTCCTGCTGCCTCCTCCACCGCCATTAATAACTGCTGTGCTCGACCCTGTGATTATGTTTCCACCACAGCGTAATCAGCAGAAGAGTTCCGTGGTGTATGAACATCATTTCTAAGGAGATGGGGTTGGGCAAGCTTGGATGCTGGCCCTGCACTATCCAGTAACCTGAGGATGGAATGCACCTAACCTGGCCTCTATTCTATCCTGAGGAGACACAGCTAGTTTTGTAAAAGATATTGTGTTGTATATTGGTTTAGCTTAGTGGGTTACACCGCTGACTTTGGTCCAGAAGGTCGAGGTTCGATTCCAGGTCATCCCTGTGTGGGCCCTTTAATGCTCCCTGCCTCGCTGATTGGAAGCCGCTTTGGACAAAGGCGTCAATCTCATGTTTCGCTTAGAGTAATAGACTGATTGGATTTCTGACACAGTCGGGGCAGAAAGCGACTACATTCACAATTTTGATCGTGAAGAAAGAGCTTCTCCCGAGTTGTTTTTCAAAAAGGACAAAGGTAGATGTCATTTGATAACTACCCTTTACAATGCCTTGCACGGTGACGTCTGAAATGTACCGTACAACGGCTGAAGTATCTCCTCAGCATCTTCGTTTTTCTCTCTGTCCCTTGTGGAAGGGAGAGGAAGAGGGAGATGTCAGCGGCAGTGTTCCTCCTCCTCCTCCTCTTCCTCTTGTCTTCCACCTGACCTCTGTGATGGGAGTTGACAGCAGATCACAAGTCTACAACTACACAAAAGGACGGGCAGGGGGAGAGGGCGGCTGGTGTTAGTGCCGGGGTGTAGATGTTGGAAGGGAGGTTTGCATTATAAAATTTTATAATGCATTTGTTTTTCCAAGTTTAAATTCAGGGCGAGCTTGTGCAAGTGTTAACATTCAGTAGCAGCTGAGCTGTCCCAAAAACAAGAGTGAGGCAAAAAAAACCAAACCTGTTTACAGTTTTGTCACAGGCACCTGAGTTTGGCCAAGGGATTAATGTGGCTCAAGAAGTCTGCGGGAGGTGTGTCGTCATGGCAGATTTTAATGGCGGTCATTTAAATCCAATCAACCTTAGACTAATGTGTAATTAGTCTACATAACACGTGACCAATTTCAGGCTGTTAACCCGTTCCATGGAACCAATGGGGTTTATGGAAAATATAAGACTTGAGTTCTGTAAAGTTCAACAAGTCTTATTCATTTAAACCTGTTATTAAAAATACAACGATTCATTCGATAAATTGTCCGTGGGTGTGAATGGTTGTTTGTCTCCTTGTGTCAGGCCTCCGATGGACCCGTCCGGGCTGTACCCCGCCTCTCGCCCTAATGTCGGCTGGGATGAGCTTCCCGCCCCCCAATGACCCTGAAAGGATAAGTGGTATAGATAATGGATGGATTCAATTTATATATATATATATATATTATTTTTTTTTTGCTCATTCCAGCGACTTGTGAAAAATGAGGACACCTGAAAAAGAGGCTGCATTGATCCATAGCTCCTTCATGTTGAAAGAAGCTGGTTGAGGAGGTTCTGCATCTGATCAGAATCCATCTTTAACATATTTCAGGCACAACTGGGAGGAGACTCCAAGGCCCGTGAATATGTCAGGAACACCCCCAGGAAGAACTGGGGATGTGGTTTAGGGGAAGGTGGCCCTTTCTTAGCCTACAACCCAGATTTGGTTGAGCAACAGAAAATGGATGGATTGAAGGAGCTGTGGCGTCCACATGTTTGTCCCTCCATCCACACTTGTATTCCTATGCCTAAAATGCATTTGAGAGTAAATAGTGGCAAGAGTCTTTTTGATACTACCACAGATGGAAATGTTCTCAACATCGTGTTCATCTTTCTTGTGTGCAGATGTGAATAAATCATAATTCAGCTAGTTTTAGTGTTGATATTCCACCAAGAATTTTAGAGTGTAGTCATTTTCAGACATCTACACAATATTTTCACAAGTTCCCTTTATTTCTTTTATTCCAGGTTTGAAGTACTTCCTGTTTCTGATTCCATTTTTTTTCTCGGGTCAGATCCTCGCTTCCTGCCCTCGTGTGTTTCCGCCCTCTACGATTTCCTGTCTTGCCCCCGATCTGTCGATTCCTCTTCTTTCTCCCAATCGACACCGTCGCTCTTCTCCTTTCCCTTTGTGCCAGGTTGTCTTTGTGTTACAGGCCATTCCCGCTGTAAGTTCCTTTTGTCTCGACTTCCTTTTGTCTCGACTTCTGGGAAAGATAGTTTGTTTCCCAAACTATCTTTCCCAATAAAGACCTATTTCAGTCCTTTACTTGTGATTATCAGCTGTTATAAATGTGGCCTCTTTATCTCTGCTCTTTCCTCTCTATTCTACCTTTGTCCTCGTTCTTTGTCTCTTCAAACCCTCTAATTACCCTCCTGGCTTTGTTTCCCTCTGAACAAAAAGAAAAGCGAAGAAGGCTGAAAGGTGAGACTGAGCGCTCAGCAGTTTTTATGCGGAGGGCAGATGCAATCCACATGTTCTCAATCAGGTCATTTCACATTATTGCCACGGCTCCACCTGCCACTCACGCTCTCGCCCTCCAACATCCACTCACATTATACATGTAATATGCTCCCGCCCCGGCTGCAGCTAACTTCATTACACACGGCTGAATAAGAACCACATGACGTCGGTCACGACAAATAGGTATTAACCGCGTGTGTGTGTGTGTGTGTGTGTGTGTGTGCGCGGGACTGGTGCGTTCATGAGCCCCGGGGGTTGAGGAAGTTCACTGGAGAAATCCAACCATTTTCAAAACATTACAGGCATATTATGTCTGGCTACTCTATACCTGGGAATCTCTGGTGTTCGGTGTGAGGTCAGGACCCCGGAGTTGGTCGCCATCTGCTAAATCTCCCCATGGAAAGTAAAATACCTCTGCAGGCACATTGTGCGTAGTATATTTAGTATACTGCATAGTATGTATTATATCTGTCTGAGCCGTTGCTGTAAGAGGCTTCACTAGGTACCAGGATTCTAATTGGTTCCAAGAAAAAAGAGTTTTGAAATAGTGGCGGTGGTAATCTGTGTTTGACTGCAATTTTGATGACTTTCTCTTTTAGACCGTAATCCTTCCTCTGGATTCCGCATTAGAAAAACTTCTCCTGGGTTTTCCGTCACACCCCTAGTTGCTGCGTCGCTACGGCGCATCACAAACTGGATTCAGGCCGCGCAAATACGACCTATGCCCTTCGTCATTCTGGAGCATTGCTTTGCCAAAAAACAAATATGGTCAAGAATACAACTTCTCCAAATCCTCATTTCACACCCGCCGGTAAAAAAAGAAAGAACCCCCCCCCACCCCCCGCTTATGATAATAATGTTTTGGAGAAACTTTGCATTTATTTCCCCTTGTTTGAAAACGGACACGGACGCCATCCATGTAATTACAGGCCCAGATTGCCCAGGATGCACATTAAGGCCAGTGTGTGTGTGTGTGTGTGTGTGTGTGATGGCTGCTCTCTGTTTCTGTCAGCCTCGCCGTTTTCCACAAGTGCATGATTACATTTTTTAAGGAACTGTGTGTGTGTGTGTTTGTGTGTGTGTGTGTGTGTGTGTTTGTGTGCGTGTGTGTGTGTGGGGAGCAGGGAATGCTGTGTCGGCTGGATGATATGTTGATACGAGCCCTGAAGCGCAGCAGAAATGTGAGCATCATCATTTTTTTTTGGTTTCACCTTTTTCTTTTCTTAACATTTTGTAGACATTCAGCAAAGACCTGTAGGAGAAGAGCAGTTCCAGGTGTGAAGACACGAGTGAGAAAAACTCACGTTGCTTTTAGATCAGTGAAGATAATGCGTCACTCAATCTAGGTCTGATCGAAAGCTCATCCACATTTATTCTGAAGCATGATTGGACAAATGAAAAATGCCGATTATTTCCAGTAAACCATTCTCTCATTCTCTGTGTGGAGCCTCGGATGAAGATGCTTTTCTTTTCCTTTGGCCTAAATGTGTGATGTGGCTCAACCAGTTGGAGAGCAAACTGATGTACTAATGACAAATATTAGATATGTACATAACAGAAAAAAATCTACAGTCAGACATGTTCCCTTATAAAATTTTTCTCACATTCACTCTGACAAAATTAATCGATCAATGATTTAAAAAAAAAAAGCCAAATATATATATATATATATATATATATATATATATATATATATACCCTAGGGTGCAAGAAATTTTGATGTTATATATGTGTCATTATTCGTATCAGTACTCTGTGTGCAGGTGTTTACGTGTGTGTGTTTGGGGAGAGTTAAAAATCACTGAGCCGTAAGATGTCAAGCCAGAGCTGACAGGGGCTGAAAATGTCTCTCTCACACACACACACACACACACACACCGCTCGTCACACGCAGCAGCTGTGCTGGTTGGACTTGAACCCACCTCTGAGGTGTCATGTGAGACCCACCTAGTCAATCACTGCCACCGTCCTCTCCCCTCGCTCTCTCGGTCCATCTGTCCGTCTCCCGGTAGACGTGCGGACTCGCCCCCGGTGGCGCCCCCCTGCCCTGCCACTGCATCAATTTAGACTCAATTTAGACCCCGTTAAGTCTCTCTGCGTGTGTCTCTCACACACACACACACACACACACACACACACACGCACACACACACCCTTCATATGATGGTGGTCATGAATCAGTTTTAACACAGTTTTCATTGATATTACAACTACCTATCTATCTCACACACACACACACACACACACAAGTAACGAATTGAACACCTGGTGCTACTTGGCCCTGCTAATTGGAGATTAATTGTTTCCAAGTGTGTGTGTGTGTGTGTATGTGTGTGTGTGTGTGTGTGCTGATCCTGTCTAAACTCTATTCGGACATAACAAAGCGAGGGTGCATGACACCTTTTGTGCACCTGAGCATGTGTGTGTGTGTGTGTTTGCAAGTGTGTGTGTCTGAGTGATTTTAGGCCTGTAGCCAGAAGTCAGATTTTGCCTCTCAATAAATCAAACCCCTAATAGCCTCCCCTGGTGCTGGGTCAGACTCTAACACACACACACACACACACACACACACACACACACACACCAGATCAGGGCAGAATTGTCCCCTGTCCTCAGTTGGGACCGTGTGACAGCAGTCAAGCCTGTGGCCAAACATTCACATTCACATCGTAGCAGAGTGTACTTCCAGTAGAAGTAATATGAAATAAAAAATGACTCCTTATCAAAGTTCAACAGATGTGTGAGCAAACTGCCAACGCTCCGTGCATGCGGTGTGCGTCCTCCTGAGATCCTTTTGGTTGTTCTGGTTACATTCTGATTAAAACAAGAGGATGAGAAGAATCGGAAAAATGAATATGGAATATGGAATATGAAAATGAAACGACGAGACAGTAGATGGAAAAAAAGTCAAGAGATGAATTGTTTTTAATAGTCTTTCGGAGGAGATCAAGGAATTTGTGTTGAACTTGGTTTTGCTTAAACCCCACACACACACACACACACACACACGCACACACACACGCACACACACACACACACATCAGGGTTCATGCATCTCCAACAGAACATGATTTGTTCCAACGCGCGACAGGTGACAGACGTTAATGCTTTAACAACGCCGAGCCGAACACCGGCCCCTTTCACTCCGGCCGCCACTGTGACGGAACAATCCTTCTTTTTCTTCGTTCACTCCGAACGCCTCCCGTCGTGCAGCTCGCTCGCTCTCTGACTTCGCTTCAGCCTCCCGCTGCTGATTGTTCAGCTCCTCGTACATCTCTACATGGTGGGTTTTTGCGAATATGCTCAATGAATTTGTGAATTGGTTGGAGACAGAGCTGCAACAGTTGATCTGTTAGAGATCCGCGTCTCAATTAATCGACAACTATTTTGATTAATCGGAGTAGTTTTTATGAAAAAATGTCATAATTCTCTGATTTCAGCTTCTTCAATGTGAATATCTTCTGGTTTTCTCTGCTCCTCTGTGACATTGAACTGCATATCTTTGGTGCCTGGACGAAACAAAACATCATCTTGGGGGTTTTGGGGAAACACCATCGACCTTTTTCACCATTTAATGACTCTTTATGGACCAAACAACGAATCCATCAATCGAGAAGATAATCGTCGGATGAATCGAAAGTGAAAAGTTGAAGGCGCTAGTTGAATAGTTAATCTCGTCCCAGTCCGTTCAGTATGTTCTGATATATATTTAGCAAAATTCATGGACGTCTATGGAAGTGTATCCCACATGAATTAAAAACGAACTGTTTAGATTTGACATTTCAATAAATGAAGTGAATTCGTAGCAAAACGGAGGGAAGTGACAAAAGCCTCAGGTCCGAGATCTTCCACGAAGCAAACGACCATTTTGAGCATGTCGCCTCGTTTCATTTCCTTTATGACTCTTCCAAAACCAGGAAACCACAAACTCCTTTTGGACAAAGTCGGACCAGTTGTTTTGGGGAAAGAAACTTTTCTTTTCTTCTCTTCTCCCCCAGCCACTGCAGTAGTTATTCGCTTTATAGTGTTCGTTTTTTTTATGGCAGACAACCCGAAGAGGAAAACCCACAAACAAAGAGATTCAGGGGGACGGTTGGTTTGCCGGCACGTCTGTTCCTCATTTGGCTTCACTCTGTTACCGTGGCGTTATTGACAGTTTTAGTGTCAGTGGAAACCGTGTATCTCGGCGAGGCTAATCACTCCCCTGCCTCGGTCTCATTTCGAACACTCGGCCTCATCCGTCTTCTCCAGTCCCGGCGTGTTTTCTCTCCTTCCCCTCTCGGGCCTGAACTCTTTCTCCGCCTCCTTTCCCCCCCCCCCGACTCTGTTTTCCTTGGACTTTCCTCCGGTCCGTTTCCAGTCATTTTCCATCAATCCGGAGCCTTTTCCTTGGCCAGCGTCCGTGCTGCAATAACATTCTTCTTTTTTTTGAATCCGTCTCAATTGCTCTCATGTACGGCTCTTTTATGGTTCTTCTTGTTATTCCTTTATTATTTTGCGTCACTTATCTTCGTCTCTGGCTTCTTTTCTTCTACCTCTCCGCTCTCCTGACCTCACCCTGACCCCTTCTCTCCGCTGCCGCCGCTGCGGATGCTTGTCAAGCTCCTCCGCCGTCAAACTGCCCTTTTTTTTTTTCCTGCCGAGTGACAAAAACACCAGAAACTTTAAGAGTCCGTTCCAAAAAATGTCCCTTTTAAGCAAACGCGTTTCACTGCTGCCACTTTTTGTCGACTTTACGTTCACGTCAAAGTCCCCGAATATCCTTTCCTCCAGGAATGTGAGAGAGAAGTTGAATACACTGTTCATTTTCATCGCCAATTTCTCGTGATATCATCAACAAAATGTCTCGGATATTGAATAACACATCCGCTCGGCTTTAACTAATGATATAGTCAGTTTGTGCATTACATTTATCAATAGCCTCTTTCTAAAACACCTCTTCCCCGATCAATGCTCTGTTAATTACTTTCAGGGGATGGAAAATGCAGATCTGGCTGGTTAATGTGTTCAGCCATTAGTGGGACACTGCACCGGCCAGTGATATGTGCTTTTCTTTTTCTTCCCACCTTTAGAATGAATCAGCATTCGAATTTTTACTCTTCTGCAAAGTGCAAAACTCTCTTGGAGTTTTTCTAAGCCCTCAGGGGGGTTGGTGTTTTTCATCCGGTCTGACTTTCCGACTCCTCGCACCCGGACACCGAGTCAATAGCCCGAAATTAGACCCTAATTTATCACAGTTTATCTACTCTTGTTATGTGCAATCACCCCCTTAGATGTTAACCAACTTCTATGACATTCATTCTCTGTAAGTAACTGTTTTTCAGTGGTTTAACCCGAGTGGCCAAACATCGGTGACAGCAATCGTCACTTCCATACAGGCTTAGTATCATACAACCATTCAAATACCCTATGTAAGTTTGTTGAGTTTTTTTTGAATGCACTGGTTTTGGATCAGCAGTCTGTATCAGTCGATGTGCAAAGTCTAGGTATTTGTACATGTGTGTGTATCTGGAAGGGAACAATTGTATCAGAACATCTCCAAACTTCATTCCATCACTTTGTGGAGGTCTTGCGGTGCGTGTGATGAGTGGACCACCTCACATCCAGACCAACGAGGCTCTGCCGCCATTTGGCTCAGAACGGCCGCACAATCATCCAGATGTGTCGCGGCGATCCCCTTCCTTAGGCGACGGACCGCGCGCTCGGTTGCAGGCAGACGGGCTCGTCGTTCAGCGAGTTGAGCGACAGAACCCCTTCGGGTGCACGAAGCCTCCTTGAGGTCCGGCCGCTGGTCTTCAGCAGCGCCGCGCTGCACCGACGCCCGTTTCTTCGACAGAATACACAAAGGCCCGAGTCGGCCGACTCCCCCAGCCCGGCGTGCCATCTGTTCTCGGGCACGGCGAGGACTCGTCAGGTGTGTGCGGCGCGGAAGAGCCGAGTCGTCAGCTAGTTTTTCCGAAAGGCAAAGGGTGTTAACAAACCGCTGCGGTCTGAACCTTACTGTACTCTCTGTCAGGCCGGCTTCTCCAGGGACCGCTGCTGGATCCGGTGCTGGAACTGTTAGCGCAAGTGCGGAAGTGCCTTGAGATATAGTTACTCAAACATGAGGCCCAGATGCTGACTCCATTAAAATAATGGCACTGATAAAATATTCCTTAAATTTCTTTGTAGAAATACTGTCAACCCCCCCCCCCCCGCCCTTTTTTTTCCTCCAGAAAAAATTAAAGTTTCATCCCCTAATTTCATTTCTAATGTATATGGATAAGTGGCAATTTTTTAAAGCTTAATTGCCTTTTAATTTTTCCATATTCATAAGGTGTGTAGTTTCTAAAAAAACTACACACACAAAACTTTCGCTCAAAACTACACCATAGGAAAAGAAAACAAGTTAGCACTGACTTTTTTCCCCTCTTCTCCAAAATGGTCAGAAGTCCTACGAATGAATCTCGCTAATCTGCGTCTCCTTACTTTCGCCCCACTGACTTCTCAGTAAGCCCAGCGTATTATTCTTGGACCACAACTTTTGGCCTTCCTCCCTCTCTTTCTCCATCGCTCTGTCATTCTGTTTTCACTCGCCGGCCTCCCGGCGGGAGAACATTCTGATGGCGCTCCTGACAGGAACCCCCCCCCCCCCCCAGCAATCCACCCACCGGCAGCTGACTTCCATTAGAGAGAAAACTGGAAACCAAGACAATCCCATATTGTCAGTTAAGAGTTTCATTCCCTCAACTCTTTAGTCTAAAAAGAGCCAAAGTCGAACCGAGGCCGCGATCCGAGGAATCCGCCTGTTGCCTGTTGCGCTCAGGTTATCCACTCGACGTGTTTTCTGTGTCGATGACGTCGACATATCTTTGTCAGAGCAGTGGAAAAGCAGCGTGATCAAAAGTCTCATATAGGTTTTTTCTAATTTCGCAGCAATGCACGTTTGCGATGCCAGATATACCCCGGCGGGTCGGTGTGTCACTTGCATCTGTAATTTTCCCTCACTTTTTTAAAGATCTGACGTCGCTTGGCAACAAACATGCCCCCCAGCCAGGAAGTGGCCTTTTTTCCTTTTCAAGTGAATCAACTCACCAGAACTTGTGTCGGAGCCAAAGCCAAAGGCGTTGGCCAGGTTTCCTAATATCACGGCGGGCGGGCGAATGTTTCAATCCACACGCCGTTCTTTTGAAATTGATACAATGAGAGCATTAGTCCAGAAGATGGAAAATCCATAACAATGTCCTCGAAAATAACATTAATGTCCCTTTCGTGCAGTACAAAACTGACTTTTATCATGACAACCTAAATAGGGAACTACTTTATGCACAATTACACAAAAGGAAAAATGCCAGTTTCGTCACCGATATACATTTACATTCTGTATCGCGCTAATGTTTGAGCCCCCTGTTGGAATAGTGCGAGTGGAACAAAGGTTGAACTAAGGTTAGTTAACCAGATGGGACCCCCACCACCCCCCCGGTCCATCTGATCCGGGCCTCTCGGACGCACCCCTCACCTCGGAGCAGGTTGATTAAGATGGAGGAGCGTCTCCATGTCCAGCGAGCGCGGCCGCCGGGTTTTACTGTGCGTGCGTCGAAGCGAAGGTCTCACTTTACCGAGGGGTCCAGGAAGTCAAGGAATCTGGGGGGGGGGCAGCTGTCTGACGCTGTCAAGACCGGCTTATAAAAAGACCCCGACAGAGACGGAGAGGGTGATGGAGCGAGGGGAAGGGGAAAAAGGAGAGCGAGGAAAAAAAAAGGGAGCGAGGGACGACAGAGGGGGACGCGAGCGGAGACGGAGGTGAAGGGAGCGAGCGGAGGAGGACAATGAGGCTTTTGATGAGGCCTTTCTGGGGAGCATATGTGGGTCACGGCATGAATAAACAGACTTTCACTGCCCTGAATTGATGGTCCACGCACTGACACACACACACGCACGCAAACACACACACGCGCACACACACACACACACACACGCAGTGTTGTTTATGTTCCCCATTTTGCCATTTACACACAGGCATTCACATATCACTCCTACGCAGGCAAAGGCGCACACACACACACACACACACACACACACACTGACACAGGGCCACATTGTCTCGTATTCATTGTTTATGCCTCTCCATTTCACTCATTTATGGACGTGGCCCCTCGTGCCCTCTCTTTAAAACGGTTGACTTACTCATGCACATCAAATTTGGCCATGTTTCTCTTTTTCACACACACACACACACACACTCTCACTTATGCCACTCAGCATTCATGTATGTGTGTGTGTGTGTGTTTTTGTTTTTCTTTACTTGAAGCTTCCGAATCTGTTCCAACAAGATGAGAAGACGAGTCACGGAAGGCTCCGAGCGGCGATGTTGCAGTCAACAGGGGGATGATACTCAAATCCCGTCACACTGCCGAAGTGTCCTCCAGCGGAAAACTCTGTGAATTGCCAGCGGCCCCACCCCGCGACTTCTCCTCTGCGCAGGCCGACCTGCAGGCTGCAGCGTCACTGCCAAGAGAAAATCCTCCGCTGAAATATGATTTCCTCCAAGGTAGTAATGTTTTGAAGAAGGTTGTCGGCCTCGTCAACAAGGAGCGGGACCCCCACTGACACCCCCCTCTCTTCCCCATGGACATAACACGTTGTATTAATGTAATGCACCACACTCATATTTAACCATCTGTGACCCCGATATTCATTGTACATTCATTGTAAATAGTGTGAATTTTATTTCATTTTATCTTATTTTATTCTATTTTATTCTATTTTATTTTATTTTATTTTATTCTATAATCTTTTTTCTAATTCTGTGTATATATGTTGACTGCTAAATGCACCTTAATAACACCAACAACAAAAAAATCCTTCTGGCAATAAAACTGATTCTGATTCTGATTCTGTCTTCCATCAATGATGCAAAATTAAAAAAGATTGTGTTGCTGAATTACAGCAGCAGCATGAATAACCAGTCATCAGTCACTGTTCATTTAATGTGACGATTTTATCACATGGAAATTGAACCCGCTGCGGTTTTGAGGCAAAAGTAAGGAGTTCCGTTGTGTTGAGTGTTTTCAATACGATCTGTCGAAATACTGGTTTAGGACAAGAAGACTGTTTTGAGTTATAATGCATTAGGTTGTGTATATATTTAGCAGTGTTTGTCTTTCGGGGTTTATTATGCTTTCCAGCCCTCCTCACATGGTTAATACGTTCCTGCCCACTCTGTCATTATGACTTTGTCCTAACTAAGCCAGATGCTTCGCCTCCACCGGCAGAATGTCTCGTCGCCGTTAACTCGGGGCCACTGATGCAATTTGTCCAAATTATCATGGTCCTTTTCACCGTCATTGCTACCTGATGGTCACTCGACCTGACTTGACCCCCCCCCCCCCCCCCACACACCCTCTGGCAGTACGAGGAGACGCGAAACCATTTGGAAATGGTTTCCAACGTTTCAAATGCCGCGCGTAGCCGCCTTCAAGAATGGCGGAGAGCTGAGGACCGTTTATTTTTCTTTCAATAATTCCTCGTGTGGACCTCCGCCTCGCCTCTTGTTTTGTCTCGCTGGCCTCTGTCGTTTCCAATAGCATCCTCCGAGGCCTCGCTCCCGACAGTTCTGGTTGACTTTGTGAATGTAATGAGTCGGGAGTCGCGTGGAAGAGGCTCCATTTGCGCAGAGGACCGGCCTCCTTCGCGACTGATCCCTCCGCGTTGCTTCTTTTGCAGTCTAATCCTCACATCAAACCCAAGACGAGCTTCAGGAGGACGGAGGAGTTCTTTGCTCGTCATTCGCTGAGCCTGTGACAACATTTGTAAAGCATCGCGTAGCTGCTGCTTTGGTTTGATCTAAAGTCTCTTTTAATTTCTATCTCACTCACACACACACACACACACGTGTCCCCTAAACACATTTATTCAATAACTATTTTGAAATATTGATCAATGGCATTAATCGTTAAGATCAATCCCAGGTCATTTCATGTCATGGTAAAATTAGGAATCGACTACTGGAGGACGAATCGCCCCCACACACCCTAATTACCTGACTGATTGATTTTTAGCGCAAACAGGAACACCCACAGTGATGGAGTGGTATATGAAAATAAAAAATCATCTTCACCATCAAGTTTCAAGTTAAAACTGCAAAGAAGAAACTGCAATAAGTCCATAAAGGGAAAGAATAATAAAAAAAAAATCTTTATCACCTCCATCAATCTATATTCTAGATTGATGGAGGTTTATATTGTAAATCTATATTGTAAAGAAATCCACTTGCCACTTTTTATTTGTGGGAGTGTCCACAAATAAAAAGTGGATTTCTTTACAATCACATCACCGGTGTAAATTCAAAGCCCACATGTCTTTTTTTTGTGGGGGGGGGGGGGGGGGGGGGGGGCACATGTTGAGCTTTTTCCCATTTCATTACGTTAAAAAATGACGTGTTCTGCAACGGAATCGTTTCCGTGCATGCGAGGGGAAGTTCTCAGATGGGGAGCAGATGTGTTCGTCTGTCAGACGGAAACAAGAGAAATCCTCCACCCACGAGGGGACGTCCCCTCACCTGAAGACGCCGACAAACCGCCAGTCCGCCCGGCACGAAATCACGACACGGGAAAGGGAAACGCTCACGCGTAGAGGTCGGTTTCCGCGCCACACTTTATCAAACGCCACACTTCGAGCTCTTGACCGATGGGGGGAGATCCCTGAGGGTCCCGGTGAACCCCGCGCCACACTTGGCGTCGTCCGTCTCCCTCCTCCCCAGGTCAGCGCGGCTCGTCTCCGAGCGCCGGTTGTGGATCCCAGTGGCCCGGCCGGACACGTGACACGCCGAGAAAGGTCGACGGCGCCGTGATGCCGCGGCTTTGATCTGACAGCCCGGGACAGCTTTGACATGTGCTCGCCCGTCTCCCGTCGACCCCTCGGCCTCGTTTCCTCAGCATCATCCCTTCTCCCTCTCGCTTCTCTTGCTCTCTCCGTTCCCCTCTTCTTTTCTCTCCTCCCTCGCCCTCCCTGTGCCCTTTCTCCTTCCATCACCCCGCCATCCTTGGCTTCTCTTTTATCTCCGTGTCCGTGCCGGCTCGCTTGAACTCGGACGTGCGTTCGCTTTCTTTCCTTCCCTCGCTCGCACTTATAGTCCTCCTTATCTTCCCTACACCAGTCTGCACATATACACATATACACTCTGGGATTTGATATTGAAGTTAATTATCAACTCGACCAGAGAGTGAGACAATGACGAGAGGGACCGACTCCTCTGTTCCTGTCTTACTTCCTCTCCTCCATCGAGTCTCACCATTTTGTGCTCACTCCATCCAGTTTCCATTCAATTAAAAAGTGAGGATAGTGATAATATGAAATACTCTAGCCCGTCGTCAATTGGCCGCGCCGTGGTCCATCCAATCCCATCTTTCCGTGTTCCTTCTTACTGTACTTCTTACTAACGGCAAACCGCACCCACATTTCTTTTATTGTCGCGACAGATGCAACTGTATTGCGTTGTTCAAATGTGTCGAGAGATGGTCCACCGCCGCCTCCGTTTCAAACTGCCGGCACGAATTCAAAGCACTTCACCGCATCTGTTGTGATGCGGAAAAAAACCTTGGAAAAGGTGCTGGAGGCTGTGGAAACCACCCCCCCCCCCCCCCCCCCGAAGATTTGTATCTGTTTGAGCGGATGAGTTTGGGCACAACTGGTGATTTAACACAGATCGAGTGTGTGTGCGAGCTGGACTGTCGGTGAACAAAGCGGTTATTGTGTATTGTTGTCCTGTGTCTTAGTCGCGGTGTAATTACAGGATCTGTCACCACTTAAAATGTGTCTCTCGCGATCTGCTTTACACAAAGACTCTCTTCTGTTTGGCCTTTAACTCACAAATCAGAAGCGGCCGTGTGACCAAATAACGCTTTAGATGGCAACTCGCAGCACAAAATGTCCTTAAAGGGGCAGTAGGCGATTCTAAAGCAACACACCTTTTTGTTCAAATCCGCCAATATTTCCTGTCGCTTTTGTGTGTGTAGGCCAGAAAAGATATCCTGGGGTTCCCTGTGCAGCCCAGGCTCCGTAAATCGAAAAAAAAACAAACTAAATAAATGGTGCGGACCGCACCACGCGTCACTGCGAGCGCAGTCTGTAGTCTCGTAGAAAAGTAAAGAGACGTGCTGGCGGGTGGCGCTTGCCTCAACAGAGAGAGAAACAAGATTTCTCCAGAATCGCTTACTGCCCCTTTAAGACTGATTTCGGTTAGCGGCTTGTATTTTAGTCCCATTGAATCAGAGTTCCTCATTGGTTCCTACATGCATCATCATCTGCAAGCCTGGAGCTGAAGAAAACAATAGTCTTCTAATTCCCAATTTTAGTAAATTGAAAGGACCATATTCAGGGAATAAAGCAAATGAGTTGATCGCGACCCAGAGTCATCAAATGTGGAAAACACTTTGGTCTGTCTGGGTATATTCAACTTTTTTTTCATCCTGCAGGTCTCAATCCGTAACGACCAGCTTCTGTCGGTTTGAGCTGGTTTTTTTAAAAGAGGCCTGGAAGCACAGAGGCAGAAAACCGTCCATTTGGCAGGAGTGGGGCCATAGAAAGTGCTCTGCACCGCGGACGGCAGCGCCAAGACTTGCAGTCAAGAAGCAAGGAAATCTTCTCTTTTTTCCTTAAGGGATGTGCATCCTGCGCCGGCTCGTCTGTGGTGAATCCATAAGTACATGATACGTGAAGACCTGTAATCATCTTGCAAGAGATGGTGCATTCATAATCACTGTTGCTGAAAATGGGGAGAGAATGAAGGGAATGATCAAGTCCAAAAGGTGACCTGTAAGGGAAACGCTGCGATTTATGGAAACGTGTACAATAACGTCCGTCTTAGTACGTCAGAGGTGACAGCCAGTAGGAAAGGGGTGAAAATACTGCACATGGTTCTTTTTTAGGTGCAAACAAGTTTGAAATTCCATTTTCAAAAGTTCCGGTTGTTGAGGTGGAACATTTACATTGCATCAAATATTCCTCACACTTACTCAGATGTAATATTTTGAGACTTGTGTCTCTTTTAGTGAGCGATGTATTCGTATGGAGACAGTGAGTGACAAGCGCCGCGCCAGCGGAGCTTCCACC